>NC_041398.2:72906431-73163931 GCF_900747795.2 Erpetoichthys calabaricus
CTCAAAAAGCTCCAGCACATAGTGACACAAATCAATTAGCCAACAAAAGCAAAGTGTGCTACACTTATTTGTTTCTACTTCTTGCACTGACCATAACCATACAGTACATCATTCATTAGTTACACTTGTATAGCTAACATAGTGAAAATATTTTATTTTAGGGGTAGTATAAGCAGTTAACTGAGCTGTTCTAAGCAATGAATAAGGCAGCCGGTCAAATGTCTCACAGAACCTGTGATGGTTAGCACTGTCGACATTTATTAAACCCTGTCGTTTTCTTTTTTGTTTTCTTTTTTGTAGGATAAGTAGATAATGGCATTAACACATTTTAGTTAGTTTGTATATTTTATTTTAAAATGTTTTATTATTATTTCATCAGCATGTTACTAGTGTCTAGTTTTTTCTTTATATTTACTTTACTTTAGTTGGCAGGCAGTGCGGTGCAATGGTTAAAGCTTTGGACCATGAGGCTGTTGGTTCAAATCCCACCTCTGACACACTTTGACCCTTAGCAAGTCACTTTACATGTCTGCGCTCCAATTGGAAAAACAAAAGAAATGTAACTAATTGTATCTCAAATGTTGTAAGTCACTTTGAATAAAAGCATCGGCCAAATAAATAAATGTAAAGGGTATTGTGTTTTTTCTATGCAAAGCACACTGAGCTGCCTTCGGTGATTAAATATGGGAAAATCCACAAAGCTATGGAGAAAATGTGGAAGGAAGATCAACACAGACATGGAGAAAATGTGGAAGGAAGATCCACACAGACAGTCACCAACCAGGATTCTAATACAGATATGTGGGGCTATGAAAGAGCTGCTGTAACCACTGTGACAAAGTGCTCTCTTGTAATGGCAGCAATACATGTTTATGTAACACAGTAAAAGTCTCAACATGACTTTGGGTTGAGCTTCTCCTTCCAAAGGGCATAACTGAGGATTTTATTTTAACCAGGTCTTTGATGATGATCAAATAGATCTTTGGGTCCTACTTAAATAAGATGTAATAATAAGAAAGGAGTTAATTTGCTTAGCTAAAACTGTATGCTGCCCCAATATCTCATACAGATACTTTTAAATAGTTGTTGAGGCCTCTGCTCCAACTTCCTCAAAGCAAATGTAATTGCTCAAGAATGTCAGAAACATTTTATTGTTTGAACAATTAAACAGAGTGCAGATGCGCTGTGAGCCCACACCTCACTCCTTATTTGAAGTTAGACAACATGGCCAAGACCCAATGTCATAAAATGCACACTCATATGTAAACCATGTCCCCTAACAATGCATAGCATCAAATCAATTGAATCATGAAATGACACTGGTTGTTAGGTCAAAGAAAAAAATGTATAATTACTTAACTCCTTATGGTGTGTCTTTATCAGTTTGAAAGGAATAACCATAATCAAACAATAACTTACAGGTAAATCGAAAACCAGTGGTAAGTTATGGTTTGGTTTATAAACAGCACTATATTAACAGAGGCAAAAGAAGCTGCTGAAAACAGATAATAATTTATCAGCGTATACAGATGTTTAATTAAATTTACCCTGAATAAATCAAAGCTAATACCTGTGTCTGTCAGGTCAATTTTACTATGGTTTATGAGGAAAACAATGAGAAATTTTAAGGTGAGACAGCTAACGGTGTCTCTGAGATTCATTAACTGCTATTGAAAGGATAGCCGGAATATTAAAAGCTCTAAAAATATGATGGTTTCAAGACTTTGACCAACAGACTAATTTAATTGAATGAGCAGATATGTATGCAAGAAAATGTTACATTGCAATTTGGTTGTTTAGTGAAACACCTGAAGTGTAAATTCTGCAAGTTTAAAACATTTCAAGAAATGTTATCTGCTAATTAAATCGACTATAATATAAGCAACTCTGAATAATAAAAGAAAAAACTGTAAAGTACCTCAAGGACTGCATTATGTTAGAATTTTATATACTCATGTCAAACTCTGAAGCAATGACCTGGTGGCATACTGTGCTGATCATTTATGTCAAGTAATACAGTTTTCTCAAGCGGTTCCAGTAAAACCTTATTATAATTTAAATGGACCATCCTATAAAATAAGAGGCAACTAAAATAAAAATACTTTTTTGATTTCATAAGTCCTCAGAGCATGCATCAGGAGCACCCACGTTGTGTTACTAAGGTATTCACAATGGTCCCAGTGCTCAGAGCACACATCATACACTCCAAGATGTTTTGTTTCAGCTCCCAGAGTGCCCCTGGGACTATATATGTTAGGTAATACTATGCTTTTCAGAATTTTATTTTGCAGTACAGCATAAGTGGTACATCTTTGGAATTTACAATCCAGTTTAAAGAGACCATCTGCATGTTCCGATTAGCTTCTCTCTTATAATGGCTTTGCCTCGACCACCTTTTTGCTTAATAAGCAACGATGAAAATATTACTTATTAAGTTAAGATGCTGGTTTACTCCAAAATGTGCTCTTCTTTACAAAAGTGTAGACATTGAAACATATTGTGACAGATTAAGAGTCCCTGTGACCCCTTGAACCCTCAGACCACACGTCAGACACCAGATAAAAGTCCAATAATTGACTTTATTAAAGTATTAATGTGCACAAAGCACTTACACTCCACTATACTCATAAATAATAACAATAATCAATCCTCCACTCCCAGACGCGTTGCCACCCTTCCACCCAGCTCAGCTTGCCGTCTGGGATTTCCCATAGTCCTTTTATAGTCCTTGACCCGGAAGTGTTTCGCCCTCTCTGCCCTCTTCGCCCTCGTGGTATGTAACACTTCCGGGTCAGATAAAAATCCTTTTTGTTCACCCCGGAAATATGTCATTCCTCTTGTCTATGTGACTCGGACGTACTTCCGGGGTGCAAGGCAAATAGTCGCTGCTCCTCCCTGCAGCGCCTTCTAGCGGCCCCCGTGGTATCCAGCAGGGCTGTAAAGGAAAACTCCAATGTCCATAATTCCCTGCTAGCATTCGGGGCACCTCCATGCTGCAGGGAGGGCTCCACCTGGCGGCCTGGGGGTATTAGCTGGGATGAAAGGCTGGCCATAATATGCAGTTTTCTTTTTTGTAAAGCAACCTATACCAGCCACATCATGGGTAGTAATATAAGACAGTGTTGATAATAATTTGATGTAATGAGTCCACTAAGTAGCAGAGCTCCATTAAAATATAAAGAAATGATAAATGAAGGGCAGTATAATTAAGCAAAGCCAGCTGTAGGTAAAAATAAGTATTGCAATAACTAAATATTGCGCTTATAATGATTAACAATACCTATAATACAAATTACAGAATGCCATACATTCTCTATTTGTCGTGCCATTACATTTTTTTCTACAGGTGTTTCTTAAATGTGGAACCATATTTTTTTTCTTCCATTTAAATGCAAACTGGCACACTTGTTTCCCTTGTGAATATAGCACAAGCACAAGCACTTTCAAGGGCTTTGTTTTGTTTCATTCATTTAGGAAATGGCAGAGTACTGAAAGTATTAACAGATTTTTTTATGGAAATTATCTATTCTTTATTAAAGGCATATTGATGTTTTTTTTTTAAAAATAATTTTAAGACCCTTTATTATTTAAGCAGACTGTCATTTTATATATTTTTTATCAGGCACTGAAATAATGATTTGATAAGGTTAACTTTAACTGCTTGTTTTGTACACCAGTGCCCATAAATGTTTTGTATGTTTTATTGACATTACAAATTGAATTACAATGAGTAAAATGTATTTCAGTAAGTTATACAATACTAGATCTTATTCAAAACAGGTCAGATACCCATTGATCAACTCATACAAAGAGCAGAAAACAAAAGAAGACCTAACTTGAAAATAGCTCCCAAAAATATTGAAGTATCCAAAATGTTGGAAATTGTTTCTAAATTCATTTAAAAATGCCTGTCAAACTGTAAATAATATTTGGATTGTTTCCGGTAAAGCTAATTTGATTTTTTTTTATATATGTTTAAGTAAAATAGGGCATCCTTTTCTCAGTGCTCTGTGGTGGGTGATTTAGGATTCTTTAAGTTAAACAATATAAGACAATATGCTAGTGTAGTAAGTTTTTACAATTGATCACTCATTAAGTAGGTATACCTGAAAACTGTTCTGTAAGTGGTGTTGTGCGCGCATTGGTCGCACGGTGCTACTAAAGTATTCATGATGGCTTCAGTGCTGAGGGAAGCATGGTCGCTAATGTCCTCTCTTTGTTCACCTGCAGACCAGAGGATGAGCCCCACTATAAGCACTGACATGTCTTCAAGTGTTAACCTGGAGGACCCACCTCTCCCAAGCTGTGGGCTATTACAGGAACAAAGATTAAAGAAGTTGCTATAATTTCTGAACCAGATACTGAAGAGGGCAGAGTGAGCTCAGCTTAGCTTGAAAGAGGCAATGAAGGGTGCCCAAAATTTCTTTGTGTTTGCTTCCCTTTGCATTAGATGGTGTCCCAATTGGTCCCCAGCAGTTCCACATCTCTCTGGTATTATTTTGTTAAAGTGGATTAGGGATTATTATGGAGCAAAAACTGTCTGATAAACATGGATAGATTTTATTGCAATAAGATCTGAGCAGATGACAATCTTAATATGTAACCCAATGAAGCAGGTGCCTGAAAAAATTGCTGAGAACTAGGACACTGATCCTGACAGATTGTGTACTTTTTTAGACAAGAAAGATGTGTGAAATGCAAAGTCTTAAGATGCAGTTGACAGGTGCCCTGGCCAGGAGTGATTTATATCTTGTGTATAGTGCTGTCAGGATAGGCTCTGGTCCTCTCATAATCTTCAAGCAGTTTTTAAGCACATCTGAAAATATTGTTACGGTATGGTAAATACTGTAGAGTATATCGCAGAGTCAATGGAGGCTCTGATTGGGGCGCTCGAGAGACTGAGCAAGGAGTCTGAGTGTCTGGGCTTGCGAGTGTCCTGGATAAAAACCAAGATCCAGGCCTTTAATGACCTTTTGGGTACAGCCATCAGCAGTGTGTCTGTTTGCGGAGAGAGTGTTGATCTTGTCGAGAGGTTTACTTACCTTGGCAGTGACATTCATGTCTCTGGTGACTCTTCCTATGAAGTCAGTAGACGAATTGGAAGGGCATAGGGGGTCATGAGGTCGCTGGAAAGGGGTGTGTGGTGCTCCCGATATCTATGCAAAAGGACGAAGGTCCAAGTCTTTAGAGTCCTAGTGCTCCCTCTCTTGCTATATGGTTGCGAGACATGGACACTATCCAGTGACCTGAGATGAAGGCCGGACTCCTTAGGTACTGTGTCTCTTCGGAAAATCCTTGAGTATCGTTGGTTTGACTTTGTGTCGAATGAGTGGTTGCTCATGGATTCCCAAATGAGGCACATTACCTGCATTGTGAGGTACTGTCAGTTACGTCTATATGGCCATGTTGTGCGTTTCCCCGAGGGTGATCTGACTCGTAAGATCCTCATTGTTGGGGACCCGAGTGGCTGAACCAGGCCAAGGTGTCTCCCACGTAACACCTGGCCGCGGCAGATAGAGGATCATTTCCAGAGGGTGGGACTGGACCGTGTGTCTGCCTGGGGGGTTGCAAACCGGGATCCCGAGTTGTTTCGTTGTGTAGTGGGTGCAGCAACGCACTGTACCAGTGCATGCTCCCCAACTTGATTTGACTTGTATGGTAAAGCTTGCTGATTCTAGCTCTATCTTCACCACAGATGAAATGCATAAGGTTATTTGAGTAAGGTTAGGAAAATTAGTCAGGTTCCATTCTGCAAGTCTCTAAAATATTTTGAAGAAAGATCATATCTGGAACTTAATTTTTAAAGGATGCAAACATGTTGTGGGTGTACAAATCTGTTTCCTGCACTGGTGCCATATTCTAAGAGTGTGTTGGACCCATAATCCTCTCTAGTGTTTACAGAGAATGGTCCGAAAAAAGGAAAACACCCACTGAGCGGCAGTTCTCTGGGCGAAAATTCCTCGCTGATGCCAGAAGTCAGAGGAGAATGGCCAGGCTGGTTTGAGCTGATAGAAGGTCAACAGAAGTTCAAATAACCACTTGATACAACTGAGGTATGTAGAAGAGCACCACTGAATGCAGAACACGTCGATCCTTGAAACAGACGGGCTACAGCAGCAGGAGACCACACCGGGTGCCACTCCTGTCAGCTAAGAACAGGCAACTGAGGCTACCATTCAGACAGGCTCACCAAAATTGGACAATACAAGATTGGAAAAACGTTGCCTGGTCTGTTGAGTCTCAATTTCTGCTGCAACATTCGGATGGTAGCATCAGAATGAAAGCGTGGATCCATCCTGCCTTGTGGCCAGTGAGTGTACAGTATATAAGTCATCAAACTCTTCGATTACTTTTAGTATACAGTTGTGCTTGAAAGTTTGTGAACCCTTTAGAATTTTCTGTATTTCTAAATAAATATGACCTAAAACATCATCAGATTTTCACTCAAGTCCTAAAAGTAGATAAAGAGAGCCCAGTTAAACAAATGAGATAAAAATAGTATACTTGGTCATTTATTTATTGAGAAAAATGATCGAATATTAAATATTTGTGAGTGGCAAAAGTCAGGTGTTTTCAATCAATGGGATGACAATCAGGTGTGAGTGGGCACCCTGTGTTATTTAAAGAACAGGTATCTATCGAAGTCTGCTCTTCACAACACGTTTGTGGAAGTGTATCATGGCACAAACAAAGGAGATTTCTGAGGACCTCAGAAAAAGAGTCGTTGATGCTCATCAGGCTGGAAAAGGTTACAAAACCATCTCTAAAGAGTTTGGACTCCACCAATCCACAGTCAGACAGATTGTGTATAAATGGAGGAACTTCAAGACCATTGTTACCCTCCCCAGGAGTGGTCGACCAACAAAGATCACTCCAAAAGCAAGGCGTATAATAGTCGGCGAGGTCACAAAGGACCCCAGGGTAATTTCTAAGCAACTGAAGACCTCTCTCACATTGGCCAATGTTCATGTTCATGAGTCCACCGTCAGGAGAACACTGAACAAGAATGGTGTGCATGGCAGGTTTGCAAGGAGAAAGTCACTGCTCTTCAAAAAAACATTGCTGCTCGTCTGCAGTTTGGTAAAGATCACGTGGACAAACCAGAAGGCTACTGGAAGAATGTTTTGTGGACGGATGAGTCCAAAATAGAACTTTTTGGTTTAAATGAAAAGCGTTATGTTTGGAGAAAGGAAAACACTGCATTCCAGCATAAGAACCTTATTCCATCTGTGAAACATGGAGGTGGTAGTATCGTGGTTTGGGCCTGTTTTGCTGCATCTGGGCCAGGACGGCTTGCCTTCATTGATGGAACAATGAATTCTGAATTATATCAGAGAATTCTAAAGGAAAATGTCAGGACATCTGTCCATGAACTGAATCTCAAGAGAAGGTGGGTCATGCAGCAAGACAACGACCCTAAGCACACAAGTCGTTCTACCAAAGAATGGTTAAAGAAGAATAAAGTTAATGTTTTGGAATGGCCAAGTCAAAGTCCTGACCTTAATCCAATCGAAATGTTGTGGCAGGACCTGAAGCGAGCAGTTAATGTGAGGAAACCCACCAACATCCCAGAGTTGAAGCTGTTCTGTACGGAGGAATGGGCTAAAATTCCTCCAAGCCGGTGTGCAGGACTGATCAACAGTTACCGGAAATGTTTAGTTGCAGTTGTTGCTGCAAAGGGGGGTCACACCAGATACTGAAAGCAAAGGTTCACATACTTTTGCCACTCACAAATATGTAATATTCAATCATTTTCCTTAATAAATAAATGAACAAGTATAATATTTTTGCCTCATTTGTTTAACTGGTTTCTCTTTATTTACTTTTAGGACTTGAGTGAAAATCTGATGATGTTTTAGGTCATATTTATACAGAAATATAGAAAATTCTAAAGGGTTCACAAACTTTCAAACTGTATGTGGAAGTGATGAGTACAGATCAGTAATATAAAGTACAATGTGATCTGTATTGTTACTATTATTAGTTACTATTTCTCTAGCATGATGTTGAAACTGTAATACATTTTTGCCGTCATAATTTGTATTCATAGTGCATCAAAACAGTAATATTTTGCCAGCTATAAAACACAGAAAACAGAAGTGTTTCATTTCTATCTATAATACAAATCAAGGATCAATAAAATCTATAGTGCTATCTGACATACAGTGGTGTTAACACACAGAGAAAAGAAACTGTATAATAGTGTTTTATTATATAGATAGTGTGAAAGGGTATAGCCCGGACACAGACAGGCAGACACATTCCAAGCCATCACCACACATTTATTTACACTAATATCATGCAGTTCTTAAGTGCACCACTTCACCAACAAACCCCCACAGTCTCCCAATGTCCTGGCTTCACCAACAACCCGTCTCTCTTTCTCTTTCACTCTCTCTAGGCCTCTCCTCGCCGCTTCCTCTCCGACCTCGTCCACCTCCTCACCCGACTCCAGCCTTGATTATCGGGAGGTGGACCCTTTTATAGGCAGCCGAATGCCGACCACACCCAGCCACCTGTGAAAGTACTCCCCCGCTAGCTGAGACCTCCAGGGGCCAGCAGACCGATCCGCGAGGACTGGCCTTCCTTGGCGGCAAGCCAACACTCCGTAGCCTAGGGCCCGATCCTATAATCCAAAAAGAAAAACAAGGGCGGAGGCGTTGCCCTGACGCAGCCCCTCGGCTCGTCCTCTGTTTGGCCAACGCTCTCGGGCCCGATCAGCACCCTGATGCTCCCTTTTTCGGCTTCCCAGCCCGACAAGTCCGCGGTCCTCGCCACGGGACCACCAGCAGGAGCACATGTGCTCGTCTCCTCCCAGCCAACATGTAATTCCTCTGCCTCCGCAGAGGATGGCCCTTCGAGGGACGCGTGCACCCAGCTGCACGTCCTCCCGTATCAGAGGAACTGGCTTTCTCAAGCCACTTCCTCCTTTCATTTTGGGATGCCGTGACGGTTCGAATCTGCCCATTGCAAGAGGGCAGACCCAGCCCCGCTGGCGTCCAGAGCTTCACGGGGTCGGTCTCTCTTACCTTCCCCGCTGTGCCTCTCCGGTCAGAAGCTCCTGCAGCGCGTCGATCCTCCTTCGCCTGCGGCTCCTGATCGCACGTCACTGCCATTCCTCCTGACTCCTGGGTCTCCGCCCGGAGGGCACATCGCTTGGCCGGCAGCGATAGCACAAGCTGCAGCTCTTCCTGCAGCTCCTGCAAAACCGCTGCCAAGGAGAGAGAAACAGCCAGCGGTGAGCTTACCTTTTGAGCAGCGCCACTCGCCAACTGCTCTCCATGGGTCCTTCCCTCCGGCCCACTCAGGTTTCTTCCAGGCAGAAGACGGACATTCCCTGCTCCCGCCTCCAACCAGTCGTTGGCGGGAAGACAGGACACGCTGTCCAATCCTGTGCTTGTCACGAGGAGGGACTTCTAGTCGGCGGCCATTTCGTCTTCCCTCCACACATGGAGACGAGATTTTGGGCAGCTCCGCGGTTGTTGCGGCTGTCGAAGCTGCAGCCCTTCCTTCTCGGCAGCTCCTCCTGCTGCCGCCGCATCTTTGAGCCGCCCCTGAATTATAAAGTCCAACGGCAGATCGCTAATGGTCCGCGACTCTACATTTCCCTGTGGGGTTGGGTGCACGCCGCCCCTGCGGCACGTGGGTGAGCTTCCCTGCTGTGCCGGGCCTTCCACAGACTTTTTCAACAATACAGGTCCCCACCTTGACCCAGGTGGAGCATCCTGCCGACTACGCCACTGTGAAAGGGTACAGCCCGGACACAGACAGGCAGACACGTTCCAAGCCATCACCACACGTTTAATTACACTAATATCATACAGTTCTTAAGTGCACCGCTTCACCAACAAACCCCCACAGTCTCCCAATGTCCCGACTTCACCAACAGCCGTCTCTCTTTCTCTTTCACTCTCTCTAGGCCTCTCCTCGCCGCCTCCTCCTCTCCGACCTCGTCCACCTCCTCACCCGACTCCAGCCTTGATTGTCGGGAGGCGGACCTTTTTATAGGCAGCCGAATGCCGACCACACCCAGCCACCTGTGACAATAGTTAGATGTTACTATGGTCTGTGTGTCCAGTCCCTCTGAAGAATTTGACTAGTCAGTTTAGCTTTTGTTGTGATTGGGAAATTTGGCTTTGGTGGCACACCAAATGAGGAAGCAGAAGTGTGAGAAGCACAAGGAGACGTAAAGGCATATGAGACATGCTGTGAGAGTTGCCTTCAAAGACAGAAAGAATAAAACTTCACAAAAGGCAAGAAAGGTGTCTTGAAAATAATAACAGAGCCTAAGAAGCAGGCTCTATGGGATCGCCTCTAGAGATGGAGTGCTGGTTAAAAGTGGTTCGCAGAAGCAAATACAAAGGAATAGTGTTGAGGGTACACGTAGGGCAAGAGATAGCAAATATATTTAAAATATCATCTGTCATCAACAAATTGTACTTTCCTAAATGCATTATATTGACTTTTCCTGGTCAGTATGCAGAAGAAAAAACAGCTTGGACTACAGTGGTGCACCTTTCCCTTTCTGCTAGTAAGAGTTGCCCTGTAGTTAGCAGATGTTGGTGGACAAAGGAAAAAAAAGTGACATTTAACATAGAATACTCATTCATCACAGAATGGTGAATTTTTTAACTTGCAAATTATGCAGCAGATATGCCATTGGCTGTGTGTCAAGGAAGGAGACAAAAATTTAGTATAATACAAGTTTTAAACAAAGCAAACCTCTCTAAACCAACTGCCCTTATAAAATTTAAAAGTGTCTCTAAGCAATGTATCAATTAGGTTTGCCTGAGATTTCAATAATAATATCCTTGAGACAAAGAGTACTCACAATATTTTTCTGTTGAAGGCAATATTCCTAAATGTTTAAAATGTGCTTAATTGCATATATTCTATTTCACCATGCAATTGTTAAGAAAGGTAATTATGAACATCATCACTACTGGCCATGGAGTAGAGTGTCACAGCTTATCTGATTATACAGTAGGTATAAATAAAAAAGAGAGAGGTCCTCTGCTGTGATGGAAAAACAAGTCGTATTCTCCAGTGTCAAAACTTGTGTTTAAAATATCACAGATATTTAGAAGAATTTGTGAGTTTATGAGGCTGTAGAATTTTAACAGGCTACTTTTATTGCTAAAAAGGAATCAAGCAATGATAATAAACATGACAGCTGTAATTACAAATATGAAACTACTGGAATGGCGGGATATCAGTTAGCACTGTTGTCTCACAGATTCAGCATCCTGGATTTGAATCTTGCTCCTGGTCATTATCCATTTTGGAGTTTGCAGTTTCTCCCCATTTCAACATGAATTTTTCTAGGGGTATGTTTCCTGTCAGATCCCCAAAGATGTTTTTATTAGGGTAATTGGTGATTCTAAATTAGACCTGAGTGGGCAATTGCATATGTGGATTCTTCAATGGAGTTCTGTCTTGTTCAGGGCTGGTTTCTGCCATGCACCAATTGCTACTGGATTAGGCTCCAGCGCCCTGTGACAATAAACTGGATTCAGTGAATTTAAAAGTATTATTTTAGAATACAAACCACCTATTAGGATATCTAGCATCCAACAATGGAATTATGTGTTATCATCACTAGAATTAATAGGTCTGAGCATATAACAGCTGTATTTAACTGTTCAGTTAACTGTAGGGCTGACTTCCATCCATCCATTTTCCAACCCGCTGAATCCGAACACAGGGTCACAGGGATCTGCTGGAGCCAATCCCAGGGCACAAGGCAGGAACCAATCCCAGGCAGGGTGCCAACCTACCGCAGGACACACACAAACACACCCACCACACACTAGGGCCAATTTAGAATCGCCAATCCACCTAACCTGCATGTCTTTGGACTGTGGGAGGAAACCAGAGCGCCCGGAGGAAACCCACACAGAGAACATGCAAACTCCACGCATGGAGGACCCGGGAAGCGAACCCGGGTCTCCTAATCTTTTTTCTTTCATTTATGGCTTTAAATGGCTTGGGCGCCACTTACAGTGCTTAACAGAATTTATCAAGGCATAGTGTGCAGATCAAGAACATTTGCAGCAATTCCAAGATGATGATCTGCTAATGGTTCCAAGGATAAATAACACTATGGTGGGAAAATGTTCCTTTAAATACAAAACCTCAAAGCTGACAGTGTTTTCTTCAGAAATGCTGTTTAATCGAGATTTTGTTTACTTTTTACCTGGCCACATCTAAAGTATAATGACATGTATTTGTTTATACTAATTAAACTGAAACTGCTCTGTTTTACTGTATTTTTAACAAAGCTTGAATGTGCATGTACATATGTTAACGTTGTGGAGTTTTGTTATCACATTATAAACTTGTGCAAGTACTCCAAGCAAAGTTTCACTGTCAAATGTTATATAAAAATGAATTGAATTCAATATGATCTTATAAATATAGTTAAGAATTATATGTACACATGGGTGAAAAGAACTAAATAGATGCAACAATCAAGTACAACTTTTTGTGTCTTTTAAATTCTTGGGCCAATGTTTTCCCAAGAGAAACACAGGACCCCCTCGTTTTCACTGCAACCGATTTAATAATGAGAGGTTAATTCCTGTTTGTAAATGGACTTCCAAATTAATGAAAAACTATTTTGTTTTTGTCTGCATTTAATGAGTTGATAGAGAAATTCTCTGTCGTATTTTACTACAGAATTTAGGTAAGATTCTGTGTTTTATTAATATGAAATGATTAGTTTTAATAATATTTTACAAGATTATTTCTTTCACAGTGCCAGTTATTGAAGAAGCCACTTAAAGAGCACGGACTGCAAATGGATGTAAATTGACTTCTTCTCTTTAGGACACATTGTTATTTGCATACATGCATCATAATGGTAATGAAAGAAAATTATTTAAAAGTAACTAAAGCAACAATCTATTAACAAGAGATTTAATTCCTAAAAAATAATAATACAACTTTTATGATATGCTTAGAGTAGGCAAGTGCCAAATGCCACAGAGAAAAGAAAAATAAGACCAGGAGATGAATAATAATTCAAAGGAGCAGAATGAGAGTAAATAAAGACAGACAAAACATCAAGAGATACCAAGTTGCCAAAACCAAAATACAAGAGCAAGAATCGTAGTCAACAAAGCAAAAGGTCTTTATGGTTACTATTGATAAGACAGTTTTGTTTTTTTTTTAAGAAAAGAAACCAAATCTTCTGTGCCATATACTAAATTCCACAATCTTAAAAAGCATATGCATGATAATGTTCTATCTCCAATCCATGAGATGTTGCATGCTGGTAACATGTGTCATAATTACAAACTATAATTGGTGCCGATTCCACAAAACTGTTGCAGCATAAAAAGTGCTAGTATAAATACAAAACACTCACAATAATATTTCCAAAATGTTCTTATATAAATTAAGATATAATTCTAAAATTGGGCCCACATTTTTTTAAGCCCTGCCTTGTCATGGAAGACATGAATCTTGCGTGAATTTCTGTGACTATGACAGACTGCAGATAGAGATCAAAAATATCGATTATCAGAATGAGTTACGTTCTTTCAATGACTTCAATCTCATCCCCATATTAATAAGATTATTATCTTGGTGGGGATGGTATGCTATTTCCAATGGCACAGATACTGTATACATTTTGATAAATTGTTTTGAAATGATGTTTCCCCTCTGTAGTCCCTTATATAACACTAATTAGTTAAATTAAATAGAGAGATATACATATATTTTGAATGAGGGCTCAATTAATTTTAAACTTAATTTTTCACCAAGTTCTTAAACTTTTAGGTCCTCTACCCCACACAATACTCCTGACCTTATGCATCCCACAGATAAAACAGCTAGCTGTTCCTTAGTTTGCTCAAGGTATTGTCTACTGCTGTGGAAAACTGCCAAAAAATGTGAAGTAGTGACTCATTTTTTACCATTCTAAATATGAGAGACACATTTTTAAAAAACTAAAAGAAAAAGCAAGCAATAGTATTAGCTGCAGCGTGATTTTGGAAAACTATACTGGTTGAAAACTTGCTATACGTCCTTTAAAATACTTAGCTGCACTACTCTACAAAAGTTCTTTTCTTTGCTCAAAGAGAAAAAAACTCAGATAACCAGATATTTCCATGTGGGCACCATCATGTTTTATAGTTGCATGACATTATGTGTCACATAATTGTCCATGTCATATAACATAGAAACGGAGACCACTGCTTTAAGCAATATTCTAACGGACATGGGAAACAAAGCAGTAACCATAAACCAAATATGAGCTGTGAAAGTGTCACAAAATGAGTTACTGTACAATAATAATAACTCAGTAATTATAAAAGTCTAGACAGCATCGAATGAATTTCTGACAAGCCTAATGTTTGAAAAAAATCTTAAGAACAACAAAAAAAAAGAAAATATGCTGCTAACATTAGTATGCAATATCGGTGAACCGCTATGCATTTTTTCAGTACCATAGCTGCCAATGCTAAAACAAGAATGGCTTTCTTGTTGTGCCTAAGCCAATAATGAACTACCTCCTGACTTCCTTCTTGCCCAAAGTTTTCTCAGTATGGTTTTTCCATTGTTGCTACTAATGCACTACATCCCTTTTTAGCTGTATATTACTTTATATTTCTTATCTATGCTGTACACCATTATGTCGAAAATATGTGAAGACAGTGAAGAAATATGCAAGTCATGTTACTCCTCCAAATTCAAAACCTTTACCGGCTGATATAGAACATGCCTTGTAACTAGCTTCCAACATCAGGTAGACCCTCAGTGCTTAGTGTCATCTGTCTAGTGTGCATTAGACTAATAATATGAAGTATGCAAATTCAACAGTGCAATAAAAACACTAATTGATATTATAAGGAGCTTAGACGTATATCTGATAAATCTTGCCATCAATAATGAAAAGAAGTTTACAAATGAAACACACCTATAGTATGCTAAAAACCTGGGATTGCAACAAACTAAGAATTATAGTAACAAAAACTATCAAAAAGAGTAGCAGAATCAGATAAGGTGAAAAATTGTGGATACAACTTTCAACATTTGCAAGCCAGGTTAGTGTAGTATAATGTATGGTAGTAACAGTAATGTTTGAATAGAATGATAAATTATAAAACAAAAGTATTGTAAATTATAAAGCAAAACTAAACTACATAAAAAGCCAAAGAGAACAGGTGGTTATGTTCAGTGAGGATCTGAACACAAAAGCAGTTGGAACAAAGCAAATGAATTCAACAGAAAAAAAAGCCACAAAACTGAACAAGCATTTGCCAAAAGTAGTTTAACAAGGTGGCAACATTTTTCCTATATTTCAATATGAGTAGATAAGAATTTATTCCTGTGCCTATTTCCATTTTTATACTTTTGTTTTTTTTTGTTCTACTTTATATGACCATTCTGATGAGATAATGTGAATGTTATAGAGCTTTAAAATGTTCAAATGGTCTATAAATAATAATCTCAAATGGTGTGAAGTAGTATTTGTATTTTTTTCCATATACACTGGTAATATGAACACTGAAAACATTTTAATATTGAGAATATAAGAAAAATGACAACTGCTTTTGGATACTGATGGTAGCTGCAGGGTAAAAAAGAATTTTCACTTTGAATATAAAATGTTTGATGTATTTTCCACCTGCCTGAAGCAAAGCATGTTAGTGGAATTGATGGAGCCAAGTATAAAGCACACTGATCTACACAAAATCAACAGTTACCACATAGCCTCTTGTGTTTCTTTACTAAACCATTCCATCCTACACCCCAAATGACTGTTCATGTTTTAAAGGCAAAAATAAAGAGAACTTGCTTATTCAATAAATCAACCCAATCTTCATTCTCATCAGTTATGGATTTTAACTGAAATGTAATCAGTTTTAAGATGTATTCACATGTCCTCATTTAGTAAACACTATATTTTGCACTTATTCACTGAAAATAAACTAGTTTGAAAGATTCTTTGTTTTGCATCTAACTGATAAATTATAGTATTCTTATATCTTAATCTTCTCAGAAGGATGTAAAGCAAGGACATTAATACTCTATGAGCAGTTCATGATTATATTGTGATTATTTTATATTTATGCATACATGTGTCTTTATAGTACAATAATTCTTTTTGTATTATTAGTGACATCTTTATTGAGATAATATTTAAAATAACGTGGGAATTTTTATTACAAGAAAACAAATTGATCTTTTTAAACATACCTGATAATATGATGGAATAAAATTTAAACAAGATGTTAAAAATGGTTTCCACCCTACTTTAGGCAGCAGAATTAGTATAATTCAAATTAACACCCTTCCAAAGCTTATATATATTAGGGCTGCTGATGAATCTCTGTTAACTTGTGTGATTAACTCGTTAAAAATTTCTGCGATTAAATTTTTTAGTGCAACACCTAAATGCACTAATTAAATCTTGTTAGTTTGACCGCGTTTCACATTTCACATTTTTAATGAAGCAGAACCAAAGGAATCCAAGTCTGTTAGTAGTAGAAGCGGTGCAACACTGCCACATAAATATATTGTACAAGTATTTTCTTATCTGTACTTTTTTATCACTGCTTGTGCATCTACATATTTATTGTGTGTGAGCTTTCTTAGTTTCTGGATTGACAGCAGATAGGTGATGTTTAGCAGCATTTCCCTTCAAGGATGAGACTTCCAGGCTGCTGTTAAGAACTTTTCCAATCTTTAGTCAATTGGAGTTGGCCGCTGAATACAAAAAAAGAAAGAAAAACCCATTGTCAGAAGTCTGATTCAAGTACCAAGACTGTTCTCTTGTGTCGAAAAAACTAAAGGCATTAATAAAAAATACCATTCCTTTAACATGATCATCCATCTATCCTTTTTCTGATGCTTATCCAGGTCCAGGTCGTAAGTAAAGATACCCAGATGTCCCTTTTCTATAGAGATTCATTTTCCTTGTTCTCTCAGAGTTCTTTACATGCTGTTTGGCAACCTTCAAGTCAGTTGTCTCATGCCTTTTACTCAAGGGTGACTTCTGTCTAACCAATACCATAAACGCCTTACTGATGGAATGTCCTTGATATGGTCATCCTTCCCACAGATTCTCCCATCTCAGCAGAGGACTTCTCAAGCTGTGTAAACGTGACCATTGCATTCTTGGTCACCTCCCAGAGAAAGACCCTTCTTGTCCGCTTGTTCAGTTTGGCCACATAGGCGACTCTAGGAACAGTTCTAGTGGTTGCACACTTCTTCCATTTCATAGTTTTGTAGGTTACTGTAGTACTGGGAACAGTCAAAGCTTTAGACATGGTTTCATATCCTTGCTCTGGTCTGTGTCTCACCACAATTTGATTGCAGAGGTCTACAGAGAGTTTTTTGGACTTCATGGTTTGGTGTTTGCCCTGACATGCAGTGTACACTGCGGGACCTTATATACACAGGTGTGTGCCTTTCTAAAGGATGTTCAATAAAATAATTTTGCCCCAGGAAACAACAATAGAGTTCTAGACAAATCTCAAGGATAATTAAAGCAAAGAGGATACATATGACTACAATTGGGAATACCATAGCTAAGGGTTTAAATACTTACATAAATGAGAGGTTTCAGTTTTTTTGTTTATTTTTTTTGCCCATTTGAAATTAAATATTCAACACAATAAAGTGTACAGAACAGGAAGCTGTTCATAAAAAACATTCTAGCTAAATATGTGCAAAGCATGTCATAATTCAACCGTAATTGTTCAGCATTCACAAATGTTGTCTAAAATTGACTAAAATGTACCAAGGACATGATCCAACCTGTAATCAAGTGCCTGCATTGGTGGATCACGTTTTCAGAATGTTCTACGCTCTTTAAAAACAATTTTGTATATCTGATGGATAGACATGGATCTAAAAATCACTCTTAATGTTTTAATAGCAATATTTGGAATAATACCACACGCTGTACCATTGTCAGTCATTTTCCAACCCACGATATCCTAATACAGGGTCACAGAGGTCTGCTGGAGCCAATCCCAGCCAGCACAGGCAGGAACAAATCCTGGGCAGGGCGCCAGCCCACCACAGGGTGCACACACACACACACACACGCACACACACACGCACACACACACCAAGCACACACTAGGAACAATGTAGGATCACCAATGCACCTAACCTGCATGTCTTTGGACTGTGGGAGGAAACCAGAGTACCCGGAGGAAACCCACGCAGACACGGGGAGAACATGCAAACTCCACACAGGGAGGACCCAGGAAGCGAACCCAGGTCTCCTTACTGTGAGGCAGCAGCGCTACCACTGCGTCCCTGTACTATTGTGCTATGAAAAATTATATCCTATACCATACTGCTTGCATGAAGACGGATTCTCCTCAAATGGAAGAATCTTAACCCACCTTTTAAATCTTGTCTAGTGAGAAAGTTATGTTCTATATTATCTCACATTAAAAGAAATTACATAATTACCCCAGACATTTTTCAGAATTTTGCAAGCATTCATTATTGTAGTTGGAAAATAAGCCTGTTTCCAACCCTTTTGTTTTATTTGCTGTGTTATTCTTTACATAAAACATTTTACAGGTATTTGGGTGGGTTTAAATGCCACATTTCAGTTTCATGGATTGCCTTTTATACATATTATATTTCCTTTTGTATTGGATTTTGTTTTGTTCTTTAAATAAAATAATAAACATAATTCTTGAAATAAAGAATGTATATTTATGTAGCAATACTTTGCTTTATAGATTTTACAATTACAGTATATCTAAAATTATAATACTTATTACAAAGCAGCTCTTTGGTTCTATAATTTATAATGTTTACAGCGCATCAGGACAGATACAGTAAGTATTGTGATCAGTATTGGAAAACTGTAGGATATAAAGCAAGGAGAGAGCAACTGACCATTAGAAGCAGATGTTTCCTTACACTTTTGGGACCATTTATTAGTGTAAAGAGAAAGCTGACTCAATTAATAGATTAGATAGCTATTTTAAACTAGAAAGTAAATATACATAAATAATTATAAACTATTTCTGCACCAATCTTGAATTTTAATGGAATCCTCTATTCTTTCTCTGGCTGCTTGGTTTATTTTCCAATTCCACAACACTTCCAGGAGTCAGAGCATCACCTTCTGGACCACCAATGGGCTGCCCTTCTTGTATCCACTGGGCTGTTAACAAATTCCAAGACTTTTATTTTCATATAGCTCTGAAGAGATAAAATGTCATAAGTTATCATTTGAAAACAAATATTAATATGATTTATTTATCTGTCGATTTACAAAATGACTTGAGAGTTTGGTTTCTGGCCAAAAGTATAATTTGTACTTTATTTCCTTCTTCCTCTCCTGCTGATAAATATTGTGTTACTATAATTAAAATGACAATGACAAAAATGTATTTGGTGATTTGCTTACTTTTTTAATATATTAACATTTCATTATAAGCAACACGATATTTATGTATCTTTTTATAAATAGAAAAAAAACTCTTACATGATTTTATTTTTTCTTTTATTCTAAAATCCCAGTTGCCTGTGTATCTTGCTAATATTTGCCAGCAGACACCAACTGTCATTTAATTGGAGTTTTGTTGTTGCTTGCACAAGAGGAGGGAAATGAAAACTGCAAACTGGTTAAGGTTGTGTGCCAAGCCTTCAGGCTACCATTGATGCCATGAAAAAACAAAAGCTCTTTATTCAGAGAAACAATAGGCACACAATTTGTGAATCTGAATGATCTATTGGAAACACCATCCAAAAGCTTTTGTATGAGCTCTTCAATCACCTTGGCAGAAATGCTTTTTATAAACACTTCAAAAAACTAATTTCAGACCAACAAATGTGCAAATACACCCAAAACAGAAGAAAGTCAAAATGTTAAAAGCATACTGAGGTGTGTCAGCAGATTGTGTTGCTGCATTACAGCAATTGCAGCTTAATAAACCTCTCAGCTGCCACGCTGTTTGTGCAGTTTGCATGCTTTCCCCATGTTTGTGTGGGTTTAACTTCCACCAGGAGACCAACTGTAAAACATATTGATAATCTGAAGGATGCTCTAAATTGGCCAGAGTGAATAAGTGTGGGTGTCTACATGATTGTGCTCTTCCCATAGCTAGTCTCTGCTTTCACTTTGTAATTTATGGATGCATTCCAACTTGTTGAATGATTATCTTAGTCAAAATTATGAATTTACTGATTAAACTGCAAGCGAGTAAACCCACAAAGAGAGGAACAAAATGGTGGTGGATATTTTTATGCAGGGCCTTCTCCATCATCTAATCTGTAGCAAAAAGATACATGTCTAGAAAGGCTAACTAAAATAAATGATCTTTTTAGACCTAAATGCATGCTTATTTTACAAATGACTTAATAAATAATTTAATACTAGGGGGTTCGCCCCCTGCTCGCCTTGTTCGCTAACCCCCCCGGTTGTGAAGAGGGGGGCTGTACCCACCCCAAGGAAATGCAGTTGCTCCCCGAAACCCCCTCTTAAAAGGTGATACAATGGGAAACAAATTCCTTTTTTTTTACCTCCTGTTTACTCGATCAGCTGCTGACTTGCTGTTTCTGCTGTGCCGTGTGACCTGCATCTCACACGGTGCTTCGAACATTTAAAAGCCTGTACTGCAGCTGTCCTACTCTTTGTCTTTTATTTCCAGCCCTGGGCATGGTTAAATCTCTTGGCACAAAGTCTCATCTCGCGGGATGTGAGTTCTTGATATTTTTTAGTTTATTTTTTAAAAATGGAATAAAAATCTGAAAATTTTACATTACATTATGGTTCAATAAATTCTGAAAAGAATGATACCAAACATATTTATGTAGGTTTTAAAATAAGCCTGATTTAAAGCGTGACAAAAAAGTAACATAAAAACGTCACATAAAATCGTTGCACAAAATCATTGCATTTTTAGGCTTAGGATTTTATATATAAAGAGTAGATTTAGGTAGCAATGCTCTCTAATCATGGAGCTGGAGAATGGTGACATGTTGCATTTTGATTAGTACATGTAAGTAAGAATTTCATTATGCTGTATACATGTGACAATATTGACACTATGATTTTATAAATCTATATCAGTAACATCATTCTTAAAAAATGAACAGTCTTAGCACAAATCCCTGTTTCTCTTTGAGGCTGTGATTCTCTTAGTATTAATTTGAGCATTAATCAGCTTTCAGTGTAATTTTTAAGTAACGTGATGCAGGTTATTCAACTGAGAAAAATATATCTAAATAAATTATGTTGCATGCTTTGGTTGTATCAGCTCTAGTTGCCTGCTCAAAAAAAAGTGAAGTTTTGGAAACTTTGTAACATTTTGGGACTCTACATATGCTAACTTGTATGTGTAGAATCAACTGCTAATGATGTTATCTGCGGCTGCCACTGCTAAGCACATCATTCAAATGTCAGCTTCTGGAATCTTGGGTTACATTTTTTTTATATAAGCACGCCATGCTTTTACTTTGAAGTGGAATAAATTACCAAGTAGTGAGGTGGAGAGTAGGACTTTTAGGCACCTTCAGATCTCGATTTGATGTTGTTTTAGACTTAAAGATTTTCTTAAACATTAAATAGGATGGACGAGTCTGCATTGCTGAAAGCCTGTTCTCATCATAATTTTCCTAATGTTTGTATTAGAATTTTTATTAGTGAAAGGGACACTTTCTCAAAGCAAATTTTTGGACATTAAAAGAAAAGCCTGAAAGAAAAGATAGAAAACAGCTCAAGTTAAAGAAAAATTAGAAGCTAATGTCACATTAGAAGATAAAGTAAAGATAATTATCTTTTATCCATCCAGCTAAACCATGACAGGGATGTTATTTAGATTCTTTTTGCTAGTTTCAGACTACATTTAATTAATATGTTGTTTAGCAGTTAATTTCTGAGTGCAGTTTCCATTTTTAAACATAAAAAGAAAAAGTAACGCACTTAGGTCTAATCGTTATTAGCAATGCTTGTTGCCTTGTTTCCTTTCAGTCATCAGTTCTAGTACTGCTGACAGCCTGTATTTGAAAGATAGATTTAAGTGGCACTGGCAGGTAGTTTTGAACTTGCTGGAGATAGCATGCATCTACCGTTTGTGTTTTATTTGCGTGATGAGCAGCCTTTCTATCTTTTACTGTGCACTTAATCAACTTTGGTCTGGCAGAACTTGGGTTTGTGCTCTGACATCAGTAACACATTTGACATAGATAGGCGGAGTGTTGGCTCTGAGGCTAGGGATCTGCACTGGCAATCGGAAGGTTGTCAGTCCGAATCCCGTAAATGCCAAAAGGGACTCTGCTCTGTTGGGCCCTTGAGCAAGGCCCTTAACCTGCAATTGCTAAGCGCTTTGAGTAGTGAGAAAAGCGCTATATAAATGCAAAGAATTATATTACTATTATTAGATTCCTTCATCACTGCAATCTCCTTTACAAAGACTAAGTGTAATTCTGCAGTGCTGGTTCCAGTACATTCTGTTGATGTCATCACTTGGATGTCAACATACTCCTTGTAACACATAGCTACAATATATGTTCTCAAGAAAAACTGCTGGGTGAGTATCTAGCTCCATTTCTGTTGGAATTTCATCATTTTTTGGTCTTACAGTGATTTGCAAATGTTCTTTTGTATATGACACATTATGCAATGTGAGTTCAGAATTTGAGCCTTCACTGGCTGGTCTTCCTGCTTTCATGTAATATACAAGTTTATTTTTTAGCATAGTCATTAAAATAGTTGTCATTAGGTTTATGTTAATTTTATCCTTTCTTATCACAGCCTTTTTGGCTTTGAAAACATGCCCAATCTATACTTTCTTGTGACACTTATTAATGTTGTGATCCTTACTCATTCAGTCACCTTCATTACTATTTGGTTTACCACAGAGTCTACATTTGTTTGTAGCTTTATTTGATAGAAATGATGTAGCATTTCCATTTAAAACCTTGGCTGTTATAAACACACATTTGATGGAAAAACCTAGGAGATGAAAAGTATTTGAAAACAGACAAAATCATTATCGGAAAGTGGCCAAGAGTTAAAAATGCCAGAAATAAAGAACAATACCGATTTCTATATAACTTTTAAACAGAGTCTAAATATATACAACAGTATATCTTTTCTCAACCAATATGTTTTATATGAATTGTGCTTTCTAAAATTTGATTGTGGTGTTTCAGTGTCAGGTTGACTTTAACATTATATACAGTACAGTCCCTATATCAGCAGTTCTCAAATTTCTTTAGAATTTCTTGCGTGGCGGTCCCTTTAAAAATTGTTTGATAGCTCGCGGATCCGTTTATTAAAAATTTAAAAAATCAATATTATTTCAAGACAATTGGGGGGCGCCAAATACTTTGCACAAGGGTGCCACATACCCACAGCGCAGCAGGCTGCTGTGAATTAAACATTTTTTGACAAACAATTATTTATTCAGAAAATATTACGTACATCTTAGTTATTAAATTTAAGCTCAAATTTTGATGGGATGGATGCATCTGCTTTGCCTTAACCAGTTCTTCTATGTTTGGCTTTGTTATGGCCAGTACAACTCTCATATCATTTGTCGCGTCTAATCTATTTCAAGATTTTGTTTTAATAGTAAGTAGTCTGGAAAAAGCCATCTCACACTCATAGGTGGTTGCAAATGGAATCAGCACTCTTAGAGCCATCTTTGCAACATCGGGATAGGACTGTGCCATTTCAATCCAAAAATCACTACAACACATTTCACGGAAAACATGTTTTGCACCCCCATCATTTATCAAATCAATAAATTGTTCTGGAATTAAATTGTCCTCCGAAGGCAGATCACTAATGGAGAGTACAAACCGGTTATTGATAAATCGTTGGTATTTTTCAAATTCTTGTAGGTCAGGAAAATAGTGAGAAATTTCTTCACTAAGAATTGATACATGCTGTTTCATCACCTCAAGGATATTGTCATCGACGTTAAGCTCATTTTCATTAATATATGTGTTCAGCTGTGGAAATGGGGCAAAGTTCTTATTCTCTAACTTTCCATGCCATAGTTCGAGCTTCATTTTGAATGCTGTCAGTTTTTCGTGACAATGGAGCACTGTGATATCTTTTCCTTGCAGCGCCAGATTGATAGTATTCACAGATTCAAATATGTCGACCAAAAATAACAGGGATATAAGAAAACAGACATTGGAGAATTTTGTGTGCATGTCTGGTTTGGCATCTTGCAAAAAGTGCTGAATTTCTTCACTTAGTATGAAAACTCTCTTTAAAATTTTCCCTTTGGAAAGCCACCTCACGTGTGAGTGCAACAAGAGTGTTTCAAATTCTGAATCGCTTTCTTTGCATAACTCAGAAAACAAATGAGAGTTAAGTGCGTTAGATTTAATGAAGTTTACTGCTGTAATCACTTGATTGAGAACATTTTTCAACTCATCAGGCATGGTTTTCACCATTAAGGCTTGGCGATGAATAGTGCAGTGTGTACCAATAATATCTGGGGATTTTTGCTTAACCAAAGTTTGAAACCCAGAACGGCAACCAAGTATTGTTGGAGCGCCGTCAGTACACACACCAATGACATGTTCCCATTTGATACCATGCGCCTCAAAGAATCTGTCCACTTTATCAAATATTTCTTTTGCAGTTGTTCTGGTGCTGAGAGTTTCACAGAACAAAAAATCATCTTCCAGGTGTTTGTCATATACATATCGTACGTAGACGCAAAGTTGTGCTAAGTTGGTGACATCCGTCGTTTCATCAGGCTGGATCGCAAAGAAGTTGAAAATTGAATTCTGCATTTTTGACACCAACTGCGACAGTATGTTATCAGATATCTCCGCTATTTGCCTCCTTACAGTATCGTTTGACAGGGAAACATGCTTTAGCTTCTGAAGTTCAGAACTTATAAAAATATAAATAGTATAAATATGCAATCATTTCTCATGGTCCCACCGAAACCGCCCCCAGTTTGAGAACTGCTGGCCTATATCAAGTGTTCACCCCTTGGAAGTTTTCATATTTTAGCATTATTCAACACTGAATGACAATGGATTTAATTTGGCTTTTTGACACTTATTAACACTTATGTCAAAGTGAAAACAGATCTCTGCCAAGTTATCTAAATGAATTACAAATACAAAACACAAAATAATTGATCAGTATTTCCTCAGGAAAAGCACCATACAATATCAACATGGTTGAAATGTAAAGCAAAGGAGATTTATGTTTTGGAAAAATACAACATTATCTCCATCAGCTTTGTTGTTACAGTAAAAAAGCTGTTAGCTTGTAAGTGACAAGTTTGACTTTATCGAGACCCAACAAAATTAATCTCTAAAGGAATTATACTCCAAGCCTTAGGGTGTGTACAATGGTACTGCTTTTATCTAGTAACATTAATGTTTTTTATTTTTCTTAAAAATGTGTGTGAATGCATATAGATAGATAGATAGATAGATAGATAGATAGATAGATAGATAGATAGATAGATAGATAGATAGATAGATAGATAGATAGATAGAACAACAACAACATTTATTTATATAGCACATTTTCATACAAATGATGTTGCTCAAAGTACTTTACAGGATGAAGAAATAGAAAAAAGACAAAATATAATAAAAAATAAAATTAGGCAATATTAATTAACATAGAATAAAAGTAAGATAGATAGATAGATAGATAGATAGATAGATAGATAGATAGATAGATAGATAGATAGATAGATAGATAGATAGATAGATAGATCCTATATTTTTTTTAAGTTTCACTAATCAGCCCACTAATATCTACGTCTTGCCTACAGAAAGAAACATTACAGTCATAAACCATTACAGATCATTATCTATCCCAATTCTGTTTCTGTTGGAATGTTTAAATAACTAAATGCATTCTCTTGTACTTCCTTGAATGTTTTTTCATTGCTTTATTCTTGCCCTTAAAATGTACTCCTCAAAATCTGCCAAGGATAAGCTATGCTAGATGCTTCACTTAACTGTCTGAGTGCATTACAGTTGTTTTATTATTTTCCGACTGAGCAGAAGACATTTAAGTTTTCCTTCTTAGAAAATAAATGTGTTCTTTTACTTCTTCATGTTTGTATCTATTTTTAGATTTAAGGTAACCTTAAATATTTTTGACCTAACAAAAAACAAAAATGGCCAAACCGTACTAAGCCAAGTTATTTCCATGTCATACCACACATGTTGATGCAGCCAACAAGAAAACAGTCTTAAACTCTGGCTGCAGCTCACATCAATACTGTATGCTCAGCAGACACTTCATTAGGTGGATTGTCTTGTAAATACAAATAGCCTGCTTCTCGAAACATTAATTAATGTGTCTGCAACTCAGTGCATATAGCATGCAGACATGGTAAAGAGGTTTAATTGTTTGGCCCAAAATTAGAAAGGGCAAGACGCATGATTTAAACAATTTTGACTGTGATATGACTGTTGATGCCAGGTAGTTCTTCAACCGTTGCAAAAACAGCCCCCTCCAGGGGTTTTCACGCTCTACTGTCTCTAAAGCTTAAATATCTAGTGAGCAGCAGTTGGCACTGGCAGTGGGCAAAAACAAATTGTTAAACTTCAGAGAAGAATATAAAGACCCCTTCCACTGAACAGAAACAGCTGTTAACAACAGTCATACACTAACCCTTAAAGGGTCTTTCTGCCTAGGGGCCCAAATGTCATAGGGTCCCCCTCATGAAAATAAAATCAGCTGGTTCTCATAAGGGTTTGGGCTCTTGAAAAAAGGGTTTGGGTAATATTGCTGTTCCAGGGGTCTTTGGCCCTTTAATCAAGGATTAAAAATGAAGTGCAAACAAGGATGACATGAAGAGGTTTAAAGTTGCTCTCTTTAATGGCCATAGAGAGTGAATTGTGTAAGAACTGTGGACTTGATGATATTGATAATGAATCAGAGGGGACAAATGTACAATGTACAACACTGTAATGTAGCACAACTGATTTATTAATTATATATGTCACATAACTAGAAACAGGCATGTCAGCTGTAAACAACATGGTCATGGCCATGTCGAGACAGTTACAAATTGGCAGCCACTATCCAAAATATGAGAATGCAAAATAGCATTGCAGTAAAATCACTATAATAGTTATACAATTAATAAACAGTAAGAAGTACACATAAACAGTAAAATATCAAAAAATAAAACAAATTAAAATTAACTCCAGGAATGCTATTATATAAGTTCACAGCAGCTTGCCAGTGAAACAATACTGATTATGGATCTTGTGCTTGATCGCTTACATTGTTTTACACCAACCAACAGCTCAAAATGTCAGCACAGTTTGCCAACCTTTTTTCCACTTGAGAGCTGGAGTTCTGGTACTGTTTGTCTCTACAGCTTGCCTAAGCACATAGGCATAAGGAGTCAGGTTCTCTTCTCTGTCTTTTTATTAGTGGAGAGAAACTTTTTTTATATTGCCCATCAATTTATGTACTTTACAAAAAGTATGAAATTTTACAAATTGTTTTTCTTTGAGAAACATTTATTATTTCTCAGGAGTAATGACTATTTTGTATATATTAATCTGAGTCAGTGTGGTGACAATGAGATAAATGTGTGTGCATGTGTGTGTGTGTGTGTGTGCGCGCACTTGTGTATTAGGGTGTGGGCTTGTGTGTGATAGTAGGGTATTTTGATAATTACTGTAGCAATATTCTCATCTGCCCTTCTTGACTTGTGTCATTTGTGATCATTATGTAACAAAACACAGCAGAAACTCTTCAAATGTATTAAACAGGTCACTTTCATATTCATACTGTATAATTTGAAATTTAGTATTGAGGATAAAGGGAAATGAGAAAAAATAAATCTAAATGACTTTCAGAAATGTGAAGCTTTTCAAAGAAAAGAATCACATTTAATCTAAAGGTCACACAAGAGTATAAAAGTTAAGTTAAAAATAAAAGAAAATTATAAAATATATTTCTTGATACTGTCATCCAAAAATTTAGTTTACTTCTTCCATTGCACAAAAAAGGCTTATTACTTAGTTGTATATAATTAGTATAAAAGAAGCATAACCAGTGTGAAACTTTAACAATATAATTTTGAAGCTAAAAAAACTTTTAAATAACATTTGGGTAGTTTGTTTAAATACCGTATGAGAATTCCTGTTTTTGAGAGAAGTAAGATAGATCTGCTTTATCCCACAGGATCTTCTTCTAGCAGTTAATTAGTTTTGTCAGTCAACTGTCTCAAATTGGATTACTGAATCTTTTTAAACTGAAAGAAAGCTGAAAAAGAACTAACAGCTTGAGGTAGCCTGCAGGAATATAAATAATGTTGGGACATAAAAGGATTTATGAACCTTCCTTTAATCTGCATATCTGAACAATGCTTAAAGATCAAAGCGCTGTCTATCAGCTGCAGAAAACATGCATTTGCTTTATTACTTTTGACTTAAGACTAAAATATATCTACATCATGGAATGTGTCCTTGTATTTGGGCACTAACCATTTGATTCAATTGACCATGTTGTAAGTTTTGTTGATATGTATTGAAATTAAAAAAAAAAGAATGAAAGCAAAATTTTAACTGAAGTGCAACTCACATATTAGTTTTACATCAAATATACCCTGTTTAATAATAATGCATCTATTTTTGGTTGTCACAACTCGGAAGGCATGAAATACGGAAGGTGCAAAATATGCCCACACAGCATCAGGGAAACGCATCAGGGAAACTGGACTAATAAAGAAACGAACACTGAGGCCTTACTGAAGGTTCCATAAAGGCATGTTCTGCTCACCTGAATTCATATAGGCAGATGCAAGTGCCTGCCTACAGAAGCAGCATCTACTGAGCATAAAATGCATACCATAGAGTTGAAAACAAAGAATAAATCAAAGTGCAAATGACTAATGTTTACTCCTCTTGTGTCACTCGTTTGAGCATACAAGAAGTTGGGTGTTATGATGACATCACAACAGCACACAATACTAAAATGAAGTCATCAATATCAGCAAGAAATAATAAAGAAACAGATGATAAGCCCACGGTGGCGCAGTGGTAGCGCTGCTGCCTCGCAGTTAGGAGACCCGGGTTCGCTTCCCGGGTCCACCCTGCGTGGAGTTTGCATGTTCTCCCCGTGTCTGCGTGGGTTTCCTCCGGGCGCTCCGGTTTCCTCCCACAGTCCAAAGACATGCAGGTTAGGTGGATTGGTGATTCTAAATTGGCCCTAGTGTGTGCTTGGTGTGTGGGTGTGTTTGTGTGTGTCCTGCGGTGGGTTGGCGCCCTGCCCGGGATTGGTTCCCTGCCTTGTGCCCTGTGTTGGCTGGGTTTGGCTCCAGCAGACCCCCGTGACCCTGTGTTTGGATTTAGCGGGTTGGAAACTGGATGGATGGATGATAAGCCATAGCCAGTCCACAACATCAACCACAAAGTATTAACCAGGCAAGGATGGCATGCCCCAGGAATGTTTTTCCAGTTCTTATACACACATACCCACGCCAAAATGTTTTAGGGGCATGGGATGTAACCAGAGTAGTTAAAGAAAAACTATGTGGATGCAGAGAGAACATGCAACTCAAACATTTACCATTCTGGAATTTGAAAGCTAGTGCTTAGAGCTTGGAGGCAGCTTTCCTAATCAATTTACAATTTCCCACATCAGTTATGTAAAAATGTACATACTCCCATAGCTCAAAACCTACATATAACTTGGAACAGATATATACTCTATCTATTTTTTTGTCTACAATAGCCATAAATGTTTAGAAAGGACACTATACTCTTAGAATTATATTTAGTGTAATTGTTTCAAAATCTAAAATAAATAGCAATAGAAAAAGAGCACTAAAACACAAAAATGTTTAAGATAAAAAGGTAAAGGAAACACTTTGTGCTTTATTTTGGGAAAAGACTTTTTAAGAATTAATAACGGACCCTCTGTGAATCTTTAGAGTTTTTAACTTTGGGTTAGACTCTGGTTTAGTCCTTGATCAGTCCAGGTTAATATGGCCTCTGTTTAAACATGCCAGAAGCAAAGATATATATGAATCTTTATAATTATAACTATAGTTTTGTTTAGCAGAAAGGTAGATTAACTTCTACCAGTAAAATATTAATCAGCAATTTAGCTGTCTAATTAAAAGAGCTATTTCCAGTCAGTTTGATATTTTCAATGATGTGCAGTGGTGTTCTTTTTATATCTGACTAAAGAAATGTTTCTACAAGTAATCTCTGTTTGCCACATGTCTTATATAAAATGGTGCCTACCATTGCTTACAATGAATCCAATGATTCCATCAATGTGAGACACAGAACACAAATATAAATTGTTAACCTAAACCTTCTCAATAGAGATGATGCTTGGTCTGCTCTTGTTTTCTTTGATCTCACTATTGATTTTAATACTGTTGACCAATACATTCTTCTGAAATGTCTACATAATTATGCTAAACTGAGCAGTGTGTTACTTTTTCAGGGAATGTTGAATCTATTATTGTTGACAAATAATCCACCAACCTTCTTACAACGTCTCTTATATGGTACATTTCTTCAATTATTTTTAAAATGTACATTCTGGTTGATCTTCTTTAATTCTTTAATTCCAGATGTTCTTTTAGATGTTATCTCAAAGATCTGTGTATGGATGTGTTGAGTCATGGGATAAAATACCAATCCCCCAGGTTGCATGCTCTTTGCTGAAGGCATTGTGTTGTGTAGCACCAGAAAATATAAAGTGGAGAGGAACTTGTAAGAATGGAGAAGGGATTCGGGGAAGATAGAGAATTTAAGATGAATAGGAAGAAGACAGAATATATGATGTTTAATGATGATCAGGATTCTGAAGTTATCCTGCAGGGAGGGCTATTAAAAAGAGTGGATACATTGCAATTTAAATATTTAGGATTAGTGGTAGGCCAAGATGGAAAATTAGATGCAGAAAAAACCCATAGAGTGCAATGTGGATGGAACAATTGGAAGAACAACAACAATTTATTTCTTGTAAAGCCCAAAATCACACAAGGAGTGCTGCAATGAACATTAACAGATCGTTTTGTTCAACAGCCCTCCAGTCTTGACTCCCTAAGAAGACAAGGATATAAAAAAAACCTTTGCAGGGAAAAATGGAAGAAATCTTGGGAAAGGCAATTCATAGAGAGACCCCTTTTCCAGGTAGGCTGGTTGTGCAATGGGTGGCAAAAAATGGATAAATACAATGCACAAAGGGGTGGCATGATGGCGCAGTGGTAGTGCTGCTGCCTTGCAGTAAGGAGACCTGGGTTCACTTCCCGGGTCCTCCCTGTGTGGAGTTTCCATGTTCTCTGCGTGGGTTTCCTCCCACAGTCCAAAGACATGCAGGTTAGGTGCATTGGCAATCCTAGAATTGTGTTTGGTGTGTAGGTGTCCTGTGGTGGGCTGGCACCCTGCCTGAGGTTTGTGTGTCAGCTTTTATCCCTCCAGATCAGAGAATGTCCAGTTCCATTGCCTCAAAACACCTCTCACATCTACAGTTATTCCCAGTTTCAGATAAAAAGTAACAGCGTCAGATCCCTGGGGGTGGGGGGGCAGTAGTATGTATCGTGATTGTGACTGAGAGAATAAAAGTGAAAAAAAAAATGGTAACTTTTACAAGTACTATAAATATACACCAGCTGTTACAGATGCAAACCAAATGTATGTGTTTACTGTATAATATTAACAATAAGAGCAGCTCACTACTGAAAACGGCAAATATAGGAGTCAGTCAGGATCAAACCGGGGACTTTGGATTACAAGTGAGCAAATCTTACCGCTACGCCACAGAAGCTGTTGTATCGTCCTTGAACATTTTGTGAAAGTGTTTATTTGATCTTTGGACTTCAGGCTTCACGCATTATATAGCTTATGCCTACATTTTGTCATTTGTTACTAAAATATGAAAAACGTTTCTGTTTTAACAATGTGTTTGCCCAGATATTTGTAGAAATGGAACACACATGAAATGCATGTGTTTCAAATAACAATCTATTATTTCCACTCTAAAACTCCAGCACTTCACTCCCAGATAATCAAGGCATGAGCTGGGAGAACTTTGTGCACATTCTGCTGCGGTGGGGGGATGGAATAGCAGGCTGCTTGTCTTGGTGGGGGGATGGAATAGCAGGCTGCTTGCTGCTTGTCTTTATCAGCACATTTACAGGACAAAAGACGCTGACAGAGAGGAATGAACGGATTTAAGGTGGGCCGGTTTTTTGTAGGCTTTGGTAATTCTAGTGTTAAACTGCATCTGGCCCTGTAAGTGGTCCTCCAACTTGCAGGGAAATCATGGGGTTTGGTGGCAAGATTGGCACTCCTTCCAATGTAAAAAAATTTCATACAGCTGTGAGACGACAGAAAGGTCTCCTTTTTGCTCTCCACAGGAGTAGCTCTGCTGCAGCTGCCCATACGAAGGCTGCTTGCATCATGAAGAGAATGGAGGAAAGCCCTCAGGAGCCCCATCCCCGGAAGAGTTAAAACCGTCGGAGAGCCAATAGGGTCAGGCCTGTTGGGGATCATAACTAGTGAGGTGCTGATGCATCGCCCAGTGCGCGGAAGCACTCGGGTCCCAATTTGAGGTGGCCCATCCGGGTATTCAAGTGGAACATCTTGTCTCTCCATCATGAAACTCAGCATTTCAGTGGCGGTACTCTCTGATGTATGCAAACCTGGGACATGCCAGGTCTCTGTGGGTGGATGCACCTTTTATTGGTCTGGTCACTCTGATGGCTGTCACACTCAGGGAATAGCTGCTGCTGTAGCAGATCGGCTTCTTCCAATGGTGTCTGATGTCACTCCTTTCTTTTTTATTTATTTATTTATTTAAATTTTTTTAATTTTACTGTAATCATTCCATGCAAATTGATCAATTTTTACAAAAGATTGGATTGAAAACAAGTCGTCCCCCACCCCAGAGAGAGAGAGCATGGCTAACAGAGTAAAACTTACGGCTTGTAAACATAACTAAATTGATGAGTTTAATAGGGAAATAGAGATAGATGGAGAAGAAAAAGAAATGTGAAGATAATTGCTGCCTCGGTGCATTATGAGCTTATTCTAAGATATTATTGATTAGATCCTGCCAGGTTTTGAAAAAATTCTGTACAGATCCTCTAATTGAATATTTGATTTTTTCCAATTTCAAATAGTATAACACATCGGTTTCCCACTGACTTAAAATAGGAGAGTTAGGATTCTTCCACTTTAGCAAAATAAGTCTGCGTGCCAAAAGTGTAGTGAATGCAATCACAGTTTGTTTGTCCTTCTCCACTTTAAGCCCATCTGGAAGAACACCAAACACAGCCTGTTAATGGGTTAGGAGGTATTGTGACACCAAGGCTGTCTGAAAGGCACATAAAAATTCTGGCCCAAAATGATGTTAATTTGGTGCAGGCCCAGAACATGTGACCCAGTGAGGCTGGGACTTGATTGCAGCGTTCGCAGGTTGGGTCTTGCCCTGGAAACATTTTGGACAGTTTTAGGCGAGACAGATGTGCTCGATATATAATTTTGAGTTGAATAATTGTATGCTTTGTGCATATGGAGCTCGAGTGAAGTCTCTGCATTGCTATTTTCCACTTCTTTTCTGATATATTGATTAAGAGATCTATTTCCCATTGCCCTCTTGGATCTTTAAAAGGGAGGGACTGCAGGCTAATTTTGTATATTGCAGAGATGGTGTCTAAGTCCTTGAAATTGAGCAATATTTTTTCCAGCATGGAGGAGGGTGCAAGATGAGGAAAATCGGGCAGGTTCTGTTTAACAAAGTTCCTAATTTGAAGATAGTGAAAGAAATGTGTGGCTGGAAAGTTAAATTTGGAATGTAATTGTTCATAGGATGCAAAGATGTTGTCTATATAAAGATCTCTAAGCAATTTAATCCCAAATCTTTTCCAGATATTAAAAACTGCATATGTTTGCAAAGGTTGAAAGAGGTGGTTCTCTTGCAGAGGTGCCACAGATAAAAGATTCTCCATCTTAAAATGCTTTCTACATTGGTTCCATATTCTGAGTGAGTGAAGCACAATTGTGTTATTAGTATATTGCCGATAACTTGCATTTATTGGGGCACAAAGCAGTGAATATAAAGAAGTACTGCAGGATTTTACTTCTATTGCGGACCAAGCCTGTGTATGTTCATCTATTTCTGTCCAGGTTTTTATAGCTTGTATGTTTGCTGCCCAGTAATAAAACTGAAAGTTGGGTAGAGCCATGCCACCTTCTGCCTTAGGTCTTTGAAAGGTCACTCTTTGGATACGTGGATGTTTTGAGTTCCAAATAAATAAGGTTATTGTTGAATCTAATTGCTTAAAAAATGATTTATTAATGCATATTGAAATGTTTTGAAATAAAAAAGTAGCTTAGGAAGAATATTCATCTTAACAACATTAATTCTTCCAGCTAGAGTGAGATGAAGGGTTGACCATCTATGCAAGTCTTGCTTAATTTTTTCTATACAGACGACAAAATTTTGCTGATAAAGAGCTTTATGTTTACTTGTGATGTTTACCCCTAGGTATTTAAACTAATCTGCGATAATAAAAAGGGAAGGTGTCCAATCTAATATTGTGTGCTTGAGAATTCACTGGAAAGAATACACTTTTATTCAAATTAATTCTGAGACCAGAGATCTTTTGAAATTCTGTAAGTACTGTTAAGACTACAGGCACAGAATTTTGTGGGTCTGATATATACAGTACCATTTCATCTGCATATAGAGAGATTTTCTGTTCCAGTCCTTCTCTGAAAATCCCCTTTATCTGATTTTCTTGATACTCAAATGTGGCACTTGGTGCCACGGCCCACCTGTCAAGTTGTTTTGCCCGCCCAAGGTAAAGTCATCCCTGATGGAGGATCGCAGGAATCATGGAAAAGAGGGGTCCTTTCATCAGATTGGCTGGCCCAGCGCTGTTTCAGCCATGGAATGGCTAAATGGGGGAGGCAGCTTGATGGATGAGGTCTCCAGGACTCTAAATATATCCAAATCTTCTTATGTGATATCATTTACTGTTAAATTCTGCTCCGTACTTCTAAAATTTTTACTTTTATACTGTATTGAGGATTTGTTCTGTGTATTGTATTGTATTGTATTGACCCCCTTCTTTTTGACACCCACTGCACGCCCAACCTTCCTGGAAAGGGGTCTCTCTTTGAACTGCCTTTCCCAAGATTTCTCCCATTTTTCCCTATAAGATTTTTTTGGGAGTTTTTCCCTGACTTTTTAGAGAGTCAAGGCTGGGGGGGCTGTCAAGAGACAGGGCCTGTTAAAGCCCCTTGCGGCACTTCTTGTGTGATTTTGGGCTAAATACAAAAATAAATTGTATTGTATAAGAATTTCGACAGTGGTTCAATGGTGACTGCAAATAGCAGTGGTGACAAGGGGCAGCCTTGTCTGGTACCACGTTCTAGTTTAAAGTAGTCTGAACAAATGTTGTTAATAGAAACTGAAGCTTCTGGATTGGTATACAGTAGTTTGATCCATGCACAAATGTTCGGGCCAAACCCAAATTTCTCTAATGTAATGAAAAGGTATTTCCATTCAATCATGTCAAATGCTTTTTCTGCATCCAATGATAATAATATTTCTGGGGTGTTTGACTTTGTTGGTGAGTATATTACTTTAAACAGGCGTCGAAGATTGGAAGATAAGTGTCGACCCTTGATAAATCCAGTTTGATCTTGTGATATTACCAAAGGCAGCACTTTCTCCATCCTTCTAGCTATGATTTTTGAGAGTATCTTAACATCATTATTCAGAAGTGAAATTGGTCTATATGATGCACATTGTGATAAGTCCTTATTTAGATTAGGAAAGACTCACCGTAATGCTTGGCGAAAAGTTTAAGGTAGAATTTGATTGTCTCTAGCTTCTGTAAATATTGCTTATAGGTGGGGAGCTAGCTGAGTGGAGAATTTCTTATAAAATTATGCAGGGTAACCATCAGGGCCTGCTGCTTTCCCGCCTTGAAGTGACTTTATAGCATCTAGTAATTCTGATAGCGCCAGAGGTTTATCCAGTTCCTCCGTACTAAAAGTACCTACTGTATTTGTGGCATCTGTAATGTATCCAGAAATGCATTAGATTGTGTGTTGTCTTCTTTAAACTCAGTAGAATATAAGGATTTATAGTAGTCTCTAAATGTGTGCATTATATTTTTATAGTCAATGATTTCATCTCCGTTCATGTTGGTGATTACTGGAATTGCATTGCGAACATCTTGCTTGTGGATTTGTTGAGCTAAAAGCTTATTAGCTTTCTCTCCGTGTTCACAGTAATGATGCCTGGATTTATAAATTAGTTGTTCAGTTTCTTTAGGTGTCAAGAGATTGTTCTGAATGCAGAGCCTGCCTTTTCCTATGTAGAGCTTCGCTTGGAAGCCTGGCATGTTCTTCATCTACTCTAGTACAGTGATACCTTGAGATACAAGTTTAATTCATTCCGTGACTGATCACGTAAATCAAAATGCTCTTATCTCAAATCAGTTTTCCCCATTGAATGAATTGAAATGCCATTAATCCGTTCCGGACCCCAAAAAACCACTGCAATTTTTTTGTTACATGTTTTTAAATAAGAAAAATTTACTTATAAATAACGAATATTGTATAAAAACACAATACAACAGAATGTACTGCAATAAACTGGATTTATTAAGTACAGTGCAGTATAATGTACAGCATTTACCTTGGAGATCAGACGAGCTGAAGATGCTGACGGAGGTGGTGGAGAAAGGCTGAACTGAATAACTGAATGTTATTCACTGATTTTTGCCCTTTTCGCCGCACTTTCCTCACTTTCATCTGCAGGGGTTTTCGAAAAAAACCTGTCCAATGAGGTCTGTTTCATCCTCCCTTTCAGAATGTTTCTAAAATGCATCATGCAAGGTCATTAAATAGCACCTTCGCGCGCCCAGTTGAAACTTTTTCTGGGTGTTTCTTTTGAATAAAGTCTGAAAGTTTCTCCCACATTCCCAACATTTCCTTTATCTCACTTGTAGAGATAACTTCCTCCGCTCCTCCGCATCACTTATTTCCTGCAAAACCTCCGTGTGCTGCTGTGTCTATAGCTCCTTTAGCTCCTCCGTTGTCAGTTCCTCAGAGTGCTCCTCAATGAGCTCATTGATGTCACCTTCATCCATGTCCAGGCTTGCTGGGGGATGTATCCTTCGGCCGCTATTATTCCTGTAAAAGTTTTGAGGTAATCCTCAGCTGCCTTCATATCCGCACTTGCTGCCTCACCATGCCTGACAATGGAATGAATGCCTGTCCTCTTTTTAAAATTCTCGAGCCAGCCTCGACTGGCTTTAAACGGCTCGCCCGATGCCAAGTCTGTCAAAGTGCCTGGGGTCTGCTGCTGCAAATCAGCGTAAATCGCTCATGCCTTCTCACAGATTATAGCCTCCGTCACGGTATCTTCTGCGAGCTGCTTCTCCGTCAACCACACAATCAGCAGCTTCTCCATATTTTCATGGATAGATGTCCACTGTTTAGAAATGATTTTAATGCCCTTAGCTGGCGTTATAGCCTTTATCGACTCCTTCTGCTTCAGTATGGTGCAGATTGTAGAAGTGCTACGCTTGTACTGCTTCGGCAAATCGACTACACTCACACCTTGTTCATGTTTTTCTATAATTTCTTCCTTTAATTCAATGCACATCATCCGCTTCTTCTTCTCTGCACTGTCCTTCGCACTCACTTTCTTCGGACCCATATTTGGAAAAACGAAGTTTTGCAAAATAACTGCAAGCACAAATGCGAGCACAACACTGAAGCTTCCACTGCGAGCTAACTGCTTCAAGTGAAAGAGTGAGACACAGGATGTTGCGACGTTCACTGTGGCGAGCTGCACGAACTAGCAGTGGGGTGGGGCATCTGAAACTGGCTCGTTACCCAAATTTTAGCTCTCAACTCAAAGCAAAAAATCAGCCAAGAGACTGCTCGTATCTCAAAAAACTCGTTAGTTGGGACACTCGTAAATCAAGGTATCACTGTAATTTCGTTTTTTAGCTCTGATACTTTCTTGGTTTCTAATTTATTCCTATGGGAAAGATATGAAATAATATGTCCTCTTAAGAAGGACTTTAAAGTTTCCCAGAGTATTCCTTCAGAAACCTCTGAAGATGTATTTGTCTCTAGGAAAAAACTGATTTGTTTGATATAAATTCAGTAAAGTTCTTGTCTGCTAATAGGAGCGGGTTAAGATGCCATCTGCCAGGTGAGCGTGTTGGGTATAGTGACTTCAGCTCCAAGATCAGAGGTGCATGGTCGGAAATAACAATGGCATTGTACTTGCAAGATTTAATCGTAGGCAAGAAATTATTATTTATAAAGAAATAATCAATTCTTGAGTAGCAATGATGTAGTGGTGAGTAGAAAATATGTTCTTGAGTTTGGGTTTAGAAACCTCCAGGGGTCTGATAAGTTGTGGTCAGTTACAAACTGTGTAATTGTCTTTGCAGTGTTAGATGTCATCCCCCCTGTGACAGGGGTCCTATCTAAGAGTGGATTTAAAACACAATTAAAGTCCCCAGCCATTATAATTTTATGAGTGTTCACATTGGGAATGGATGCAAATACATTTTGCATGAATTCCTTATCATCGACATTGGGTGCATAAACATTTATCAAAATCATTTTTCAGTTAAATAAGTTGCCCATGACCATCACATATCTCCCTTCAGGATCAGATACTACATCTGATGCTACAAATGAGACTGTTCTATGTATGAGGATTCCCACACCTCTAGTTTTCTTTGTAAAGCTAGAATGGAACATTTGGCCAGTCCAGTCCTTTTGCAGCCGGAACTGATCCTTGCTTAGTAAGTGGGTTTCCTGTAAAAGTAATATTTTAGCATTTAAACCTGTTAGGTGAGAGAATACTTTCTTTCTCTTTAATTCGTGATTCAGGCCTTTAACATTCCAGCTCACAAAGTTAACTGTCCCATCATGGAGACATTGATTCTGAATTTTTGATGTCATTTTATAGTCCTAACTGGAAGTGAGACAGCTTTAACCTTAATTTCCTATTTCCCCACAGGTAATTGCCATGCAGCCTATTGTTACATTGGTAGTTATAATTATAAGGATTAAAAGGATAGATTAGATATAGCCTGCTCTCTTTCTCTAACCCCCTTCCCCCCCCATTTTGCCTCTCCACGTGAGGCTGGACCTCACTTCACAAAGCCCCGGTCCTCTGACATACCTAGAGACAGAGCACATCCAAAGCAAGACAAGCCTCCATGCAGCGGCATTTGAGAATTAACACTGCTGCTAACGGAGCTCCGCTTCAGAAGATCATCTCTCACAACGGACGAGACCAATCATATGATGTCACTCCTTTCAACAAGCATATTATGAGATTCAGATTATGGCACTCTCTGGGTGCTTTGTCTGTTGTCTTGGTGTATGCTCCGACTGTGGTGAATAATGTCTCGGTGAGGGAGACATTTTATTCGCAACTTTGCTCGGCGGTTGATGGGTGCCCACAAGGTGACACTCCTCTGGTTATAGGTGACTTTAATGGAACCACTGGCACTGACAGGGCTGGCTATGAGGACTGTCTCGGTACCCATGGGTCTTGTGACCGTGGTGAAAGTGGCTTCATGTTCCTTGACTTTGCAAAAGGTCAGGGGCTGCAAATCACTGGATCCTGGTTCCAGCACCCTGAGCTGCATCGTTGGACTTGGTACTCTAATACTGGTGGTGCAGTGAAGGAGATTGATCACATCCTTGTGGGCAGACACTGGAGGCTCTTGCAAAACTGCAGGGTCTACAGAAGAGCCCAGTTTGTGAATTCTGACCACAAATGTGTTGTTGCTACTCTGATGACTCAGCTTAGGTCTAGCAGGTTACCACCTACTAGGAAAATGAGGGTGGATTTGGCCAGACTCCAAGACCAGGCTGTTTCCAATGAGTTTAAATGCAGTTTGTGTGAAGAATTAACAGATTTGGGTACGACTGCCGATCCTAATGTGATGTGGGAGACCTTCTCTGACAAGACCCTGAAGGTTGCTGAGGGTTGTGTTGGTGTTACCAGTGTTCCAAGAAGGAGCTGTTTCATCTCGCAGGGCACCCTGGATATCATCGAGAGGAGTCTCAGTGCATGGATTGATGGCAACTCTGGTCTGTACTGGGAACTGAGAAGGACATCTGCGAGGGCAGTTAAGGAGGCATTTGTTACAGGAATCTGTGAGCAAGTGACACACCATCTGTGGTCTATTGACCCATGTCCTGCTTACAGAGGAATTGAAGCATTACAAACATCCAAATCTGTTCCTTGGAGAGTCACAGTCAGGGCAGCTGATGGAGCGGTCCTTATGGAAGACACTGGCTGGCTACTTTGAACAGCTGTTCAAAGCTTATCCTCCGGCTAGGACGTTGGATATCTCTGGGTCAACAGTTCTTGAGGCTGATTTCCAATTAGCTGTGAACCATCCAATCTCACTGAGATTGCACAGGTGTGAACCAGCTGAGGGAGGGGAAGGCTGCAGGGATCTGTGGTATCCAGGGTGGACTTCTCCAGGCTGTTGGTAAGGAGTGTCCTCCTGAGATTGCAAGCAATCTTTGCTTCCATTTGTGAGACTGGCATCATCCCTGCCATGTTCACCTACCAGCGACCGGAGCAGTCTGGTTTTATGCCTAAGAAGTCTACCATCGATCACATCCTGGCATTGAAGGTTTTCATGGAGCGCAAACATGAATATCGGCAGAGTTTCTTTGCAGCCTTTGTTGATTTTCATAAAGTGTTTGATTCAGTTGATTGAACTGCCCTGTGGGACATCCTGAGGGTTCGCAAGATCCCCTTAAGGTTGCTGGATATCATGGCTGGCCTGTACACTGGTACTGTGTGTGCTATGCAGAGTGGAGGTGAGTCAGAGCTGGGTGGTAGAGAAGCAACACTTGACTGGAGGAGGGCATTGCAGTGGTGAGATAAAGACCAGTTTTTGTGATACTTTTGGAGGTACTTTAAATAAAACCTTTGTTTATTTTGATCAAGGACTGAGTTTTGTGATTGTGTTGGGGTCTGGGGCTCACTGATGCCCAGGGTTTATCACAAGTGGTAGAAAGTTCATTCTGCACAGATCCATATCTGGAGTTTATTTCAATGCAGCATAGCTTTGGTAAATTGATCCTCTTAAGATGAAAAGTCTGTGCTGGATGGCATGGATCAGAACAATACTACTGCAGTATGCCAAAGTTATTATGAGTATTTCTGACTGAAAATGTCCTTTTTCAGAGTGTGTAACATAGTGAAGTTTACCACAGGAGTATTTCCTCAAAGTAGAAACGTAACCTTTTGCCAGTAAATGTTAAGGGTGGTAAAAGGGCAGAAAGCAGGTCAGTAAACAGGGCAGCATAGAGAACAGGCTGTTACACTAAATTATGTTGCAAGGAAAGATGAGCACCAACGATTTTGTAGAGTGTCTACAGGAAACACAACCTGATATATTGGAGCTTTTTATCCAGTAAATATGTGAGGTAATAGTAACATAAGATTCACAGAAAATGAATTACCAGACAACGGCAGACTTTAGTATTGAAACTGAGGGTAACACACCGGAGATCGTTTTATTGTGATAAGTCTTCACAGGAAAGCAGATGCCAGGAAGTAGAAATTCACTTGAATGTTCAGAAATATAGCATGAGATGCACAAAAAATAGTGCGAGAGCTGGCACAGATACCACTTAAACAATTTACAGGCAAAGGTGGGCTTTAGAATATTATCATTCCAGAAAAACACAAGGAGATAGTGCTCATAAAAATACAGCATATCAGTGAAATTAGAGAATATTCCTAAAATTAGATCTTGGTGTTGCAAAAGAAATAGTTAAACATTTCAAAAATAAGGCATCAAACTGCAGCAAAGCAACTGAAAAGGCTTCATTCAGTGATGTAGATTTTAACCATTTCTCCGGAAGTTACAATTTCAGAAATCAAAACAGAATTCAAATACAAGATGAAAAAAGTATTAAATTGTAGTCTTCAGAAAAACAATAGAACAACTGTGAAAGAAAGTAAGAAAAAAATTGCAAGAGAGGGAGAAAAACTACAAAATGTGAAAATATACGCAGAGACGAGTGGCAATAAGTGTAACATGCCTGCAGAAAAGTTGAAGGACTAGTTAGCCAACTTCCTAATCAAATGATCTGACCACATTATCCATCAGTATGACGTCCTTGCTGGTATGCAATCCCCTATTACTGACCTGTAAAGTTAATTATTCCAGGTTGCTTGAATTAATTTATTTATATTCCAATTTTTCCAGTTTTAGCTGTACATCCTGCTTTTTAATTTTAGATTAGAATTTTGTTTGATTGCTAACACTTCCTGCTAAATGTTTCAAGTATATTTCTTTGTTCCTACTCAAAACCTTCAATAATTTATATTTTTTTACATTTTCACTTATCTTTTTGATTTTCACCCACCTTATTACTTTCTTAATAAATACTATTGTAATGCAGTTTGCCCTGTAAAGTGTGTTGCGTTGAAACGTAATAGTTACAGTGCTGTAGATTGTTTTTCTGAATGCTCTTACATTTTGCGCCACAAGAATAATACGCATCTGAATATTTCCTATTTCAATTATTTTCTAACTTGTTTAATATAACTACAGCTTCAGAAATGTGTATTCTTGTTTCATAACCCTGGGGTTAAATTAGAAAAACTGGATAATTTCTCTAGGCAACAGACTGAACATTCCTTTCAAATATGTGGTCATTTCTTGCAAACATTTTCATACTTTTAATACTTAAGACAGGCTAGACACATTAAGCTGTAAGTTTGACTTGCAAATGAAGCCTGGCCCTTTGTCTGTGATTTTGCCTTGAAATCTCATAGCATGCAGTCAAGGACAGTGTGGGAATAATAAAGAACAAGACTTCTACCATGTTCTTCTTATTATTATGCGGCTTCTGCTACAGCTGCTTCCATTTTATGCCTTCTAATAAGCAAAATATTTGCTTCTTTGGGAAAATCTTTATTTTTATGAAAATCTATGATTGAGTTTTTATTCTTATTGTTACCATTGTATGTTACAACCTAAGTTCCCGGTCACAATTGCAGAAATATTTATTTCTTAACTTTGATTTATCTATATCATTTCCCACATGAGTTTTCATGTGTTTAATGTCCATGCAGAGGCCAAACAATTCTATACACAGTACTTAGGAGCATACTTACAAACAATGAAATTTTCAAAACTGCAATGAGCTAACTCACTCTCAGGGATAGCCTATAGCTTACTCAATCGATTCTACAATGGAAAAGTGGGTAATTTTTAAAATTTTTTGCAAATTTCTTAAAAACAGAAAACTGAAATATCACATTGGCACAAGTATTCAGACCTTTTGCTGTGACACTTGAACTTTTCCTCTTGTGTATCTCTTTCTATCGGTCATCCTTGAGATGTTTCTTCACCTTGTTTGGTGTTCATCTGTGGTAAATTCAGTTGACTGGACATGATTAGGCAAGGTACATGCCTGTCTATAAAAGGTCCCACAGTTAGCAATGTGTATCAGAGCAAACACCATAAGACATAAGAATGAAGTAAGTGCCTGCAGAGACGGTGATGTCAAAGCAAAGATCAGGGGAAGGCTACAAAAATGATCTTGCAGTGTTGAAGGTTCCCAAAAGCACAGTGGCTTCCATAATTCATAAGGTGAAGAAGTTTGAAACAATCAAAATTCTTCCTAGTGCTTCCAAGAACTCCATGGTTATTCTGGATAAGTTGCAGACAAACTGTGTTGAGAGGAGAGAAACTTCCTTAAGGACAACCATCACTGCAACACTCCACCAACCTGGCCTTTATGGCAAAGTGGCTAGATAGAAGCCTCTTCTAAGTAAAAGACACATAAAAGCCCCAATAGAGTTTGCAAAAAGCCACCGAAAGGACTCTCAGACTATTAAAAACAAGATTCTCTGATATGAGGAAACTGATATTTAAATGTTTGGCCTCAGTTCTAAGCGTCATGTCTAGAGGAATCCAGGAATCACTCACAACCTCCGTAATACACTGGTGAAGCATAGTGGTGGCAGCATCATACTGAAGGGCTGTTCATCAATGGCATGGACTAGAAAACTAGTTAGGTTTAAGTGAAAGGCAATCAGGTGAAACTACAGATCCTTAGTGAAACTCTTCTTCACAGCGCTGTGGACTACAGTCTGGATGAACAGTTCACCTTCCAGTGGGACAATGACTGTAAGTAAAAAGCAGTTACAACACAGGAGTGGCTTGCGGTCAGCTCTCTGAATGTCCTTGAGAGGACCAACTAGGGCCCAAACTTGAACTCAATCAGACATCTCTAGAAAGACCTGAAAATAAGTGTCCACTGATAGTCTCCATCCATCCACAGCTTGAGACGATCTGAAGAAAAGAATGGCAGGAAATCCTCAAATCCAGGTGTGTGAAGCTGGTTGTGTCATACCCAAAAAGGCTCAAAGCTGTAATCACTGCCAAAGGTGCTTAAACTAAGTACTTAGTAAAGGGTTTGAGGAATTGTGTCAGTGTGAGATTTTAGATTTTTTTTTGTATTAACTTTGCAAAAATGTAATAAAATCATGTTTTCATTTTGTCATTCTGGAATATTAAGTGTTGCTTGATGAAGGAAAAATTTTGAATGATTTTAATATAAGCATGCAACAAAATATGAAAAAAGTGAAGAGATCTGGATACTTTCTGAATCCATTGTATGTCTTTGGTTAAAAAAAATAAAAAAGATGTATAAAATAGGTATTACCAAAAAGCAAATCCTACTGCAAACCAAAAACAAGGAATATTTAAGCAAATAAAATCTGAATCAAATTAAGCACTTACAAAGATGATTTCCAAAAATCCATAATTGCATAAAGCGAGCTGATAAACAGAAGTATAAGCTAATATCCCAGTTGAGTTAATACATCCCAGCCCAATATAACAGCTAGAGGATGGTCCTTTGGCTGCAATGTAACAGGAGCCCTGCCCCCAGAAGTTCTGCTTTAAGTGCACATGACATATAAAAAACATAATTTCTAACAAAATATTAATTAATATGTTAACAAAAAAACATACTCAATAATATAAACAAAATGTTTTTCAAGAAACAACAAAAGATTAAAGAAAGAAAAATGCACTTGAACCAGGAATTAAACCTTGGCTGTATCATAGCAATGTGAATGAGGGTATGTGTGTGGGTAGGCTATGCGATGAATTACTTTCTTGTTCAGGTCTGGTTTCTGCCTTATTCCTGATGGTTCTGTGATACAGTCCTATCCTCTCTAAGTTGAAGTGGATTAAGTAGATATTTAAGAAGGTAATGTTCAAAATAAATAAACATTTGATGTAGAAAACATTGAATTTACTATTCAACTGCCAAAGCTCTAGATAGTAAAAAGGAAACTTAGTAAAAGCTTAGTGTCTTCTTCTTCTTTTGGCTGCTCCTGTTAGGGGTTACCACACCAGATAATTGTTACACCCATGACATGCATGTCCTCTCTCACCACATCCACAAATCTTCTCTTAGGCATTCCTTTTTCCCTCTTGCCTGGGAGCTCTTCTCTTAACATCCTTTTCCCAATATACCCAGCATCTCTTCTCTGGACATTTCCAAACCAATGCAATCTCGCCTCTCTGACTTTGTCTCCCAACCGTCCAATTTGAGCTGACCCTCTAATGTACTCATTTCTAATCCTATCCGTCCTCGTCAAACCCAGTGCAAATCTTAGCATCTTTAACTCTGCTACCTCCAGCTCTGTCTCCTGCTTTCTGGTCAGTGCCACTGTCTCCAACCCATATAATATAGCTGGTCTCATTACCATCCTGTAGACCTTCTCTTTCACTCTAGCTGATACCCGTCTGTCTCAAATCACTTCTGACACACTTCTCCACCGATTCCACCCTGCCTGTACTCTCTTTTTCAGCTCTCTTCCACAATCCCCGTTACTCTGAATTGTTCATCCCAAGTATTTAAACTCATCCACCGTCGCCAACTCTACTCCTTGCATCCTCACCATCCCACTGACCTCCCTCTCATTCATACACATGTATTCTCTCTTGGTCCTACTGACCTTCATTCCTGTCTTCTCTAGAGCATATCTCCAACTCTCCAAGGTCTCCTTAACCTGCCCCCTACTGTCATTACAGATCATAATGTCATCATCAAACATCATAGTCCACGGGGACTCTTGTCTAATCTCTTCTGTCAACCTGTCCATCACCATTGCAAATAAGAAAGGGCTCAGAGCCAGTCCCTGATGTAATCTCACCTCCACGTTGAATGCATCCGTCACTCCTACAACAGTCTTCACCACTGTCACAATTCCCTCGTGCATATCATGTACAACTCTTACATACTTTCAATTAAAAGCTTAGTATTAGATGGAAAAACTGCATTGCTTGTCTCAACAATCTTGCCCATTATGAAGGTCTGCTGCCTTCAGAAGGCTTAACATAAGCAGTGTAAGTTGCATTCTAGGGAGCAATCAAACAGAGGCATAAATGGAAATGCTCAAAATACTACTAAATAATTTGGTAAATTAACTGGTACAGATAAAGTATAATAAAAGCATGCAAAACTGCATTTAGTATGTTAAATAAATATAAAAGAGTTTTTTTCCAGTTATCTAGGGTAATGCAGGGGTCATTGTTGGGGCCTTTCCTGTTATTAAATGTAAATAAATAATTCCACAGAAACCTACACTGAACCAGTATTAGATTTACAACTAAACATTAATATCTATATTTTATGAGAAAGTCATATTGGAGTTGTCATTGTCCACAATCAGACAATGCAGAGTAAAAGATTTTAGGTTATATGACCCTGTGTTTGGATTCAACGGGTTGGAAAATGGATGGATGGATAGAACTCTCTGTGAAGCACATCTTCTGCTGTCTAAAGGTAACGAATAAGGAATACTTCTTAAGAAAAAACAGTAGATGTATTTCTGGAACACAGAGAATAGGCTGTAGGAAAAGCAAAAGGACAAATTATTAGCAGACATCACCAAAATGTTAAAAAATCATGAAGTAGATTATATAAGGCCAATTTCAACTGTTACTTTAAATACAATTGTTAAGCCCACATGGTGGCACAGTTTGAAGCTGGCTAAACTGTAGATACAGTTCATATAACAATTTATCATTTAGTATTGTTAAACATAATAGCACAGAGATAATACTATGTCGGAGACATTTTGGGAATTTCAATTAAAAGATAAATCTTTAATTGATCAATTCCAGGCATACCACACACAAACTTGCAATCTTGTATTAATACAATTTTTTTAAGTATTCCATGCCACTAGAACTGATAGTTATCCTAGTTAAGTATAGTTTTGGTATGTTGCAAAATATAATATATATATATATATATAATAAACCTTGGAACTTTGCAGGCAATAAGACTTGCAAGATTGTCTCATGGCACCACTGCTGTAAAAACACTGAGATGGAAGCTGGGACAGAGGATGAATATCTACACACAAAAACAAACAGATTTATCTTGATACCCCTCTCAGAACTAGGTTGAACTAGGCTCCTGATATATTTTTAAGACACATTAAATCACCTACTCAGGAATGGTCTATGATAGCACCAAAAAAGAAGGAGCAGACATATGTGGTACATTATTTTTGCAAAAATTATCCCACTGATCACATTCTTTTTCCATAAATACTGCGAGAATGTTTTGCTACTACTGCTTTTTTTCATCTTTTCATCGGTGTAGCCCACCACACCATTAACAATACAGCATTATGTGTTACGGCACACTACATTAGCCTATTACCCCAACCACCAAGGTTAGGTCACTTGTAACATCAAGGTATCCATCAGTCAGTCAGTCAGTCATTATCCAACCCGCTATATCCTAACACAGGGTCACGGGCGCACACCACCGCAGGACACACACTCACACCCACACACCAAGCACACACTAGGGACAATTTAGGATCGCCAATGCACCTAACCTGCATGTCTTTGGACTGTGGGAGTAAACCGGAGCACCCGGAGGAAATCCATGCAGACATCAAGGTAAACAATTGTACATTTTAAAAGGCTGGTTTTTAACCCTGAATTCAGTGCATCTTTGGCTGTAGGATTTTCTTTATAGTTTACAATGTTATATTTTAACATATACACTTATCAAGCCTACTTAATCCAACACATATTCATTAAGGGACAGAAAAAAATTATTTAATAATTGAAGTCACTTTTTAAACAGAGGATCATTACCCAACACAGGCTAACTTTCCAGATTTAAGATTTAGATTTGTCTTTACATGGTTCTTTTAGGTTAATTAACCTTTCACTTGTGTTAAATTGCCCAATGGTACCTTAACTGTATTCCAAAACTAATAAATTCTACATTTTTTTTCATTTTATTGAAATGTGTATAATCTAATTGCTCCCTTACCACTCTTTCTCCAGGTTAATTAAACATTCACTTCAATTGCTTCTATTAAATTGCCCAAAGGTACCTTTATCTCTGATCCAAAACTAATAAATTCAGATTTTTTTTTTCATTTTATTAAAAAGTGTGTAACTTAATATCTCCCTTGTTGTGAATTTCCAGATGTCTTCACTGGTGTGTCACCAGTTTGAGCTGTTTTACTCACTGCCTCAACCTCTTCTGATTAAGTATAAGTGTTTTCAAAGTCATAATACATAATACAGGCATAATACAAGGACTGCATAATGCTTAATTTTATTTGTCTTAATTTTTATTGTTGTAGTAAAAAGAAAACGATTAATGAAGTTCACCTTAGACAGAGCAACACTGCTTTGTAATTCATTCTACAGTACTTGACCGCAGTCCACTCTTACGCCATATGCTGTACCAGCCCATAAAATTGTGCTCAGCCCTTCCATATGTAATTATAATAATCAGTTTTTAAATATATTCATAGTATAGTTGTCTAAATTAATTATCAACTTAACAACATCAAGTTCACTTGTTTTAAATAAAGAAATCAAACAAGCAAGTCATCTTTAATTGATGGCATATTTGAGTGCACACATTGGACAGAGTTTGTTTTTAATCTACCTTAACTCAAATTAGCATTTCACACAAGAAATCAAGACTACTACATAAAAGCATACACACCCAGAGTTTGAATTTACCCTGTAAACTAAAAGCAGAATTAAAAATGCTGCTGGTGACTACAGTTTGTTGATGCAAGAAGTACAAGGAAAAAGAAACAGAAAGCAAATGATTTAGAAATTATTGTAATATAGCCTATAACTCAGATATCTAAATATTGTTAGATGAATATAAGAACTCTCTCCTCTAAAATAAATTTTCTGTGGTTAGGTGAGCCTACATTTATAAATAAAGACATCATAATCTGTTTTTCTCCAGCAGCTTGTTTAAGTACTGTAATCAAATGGTACTCAAAAAAAATTTCCTTATTTTCTGTATGAGAAACATTTGAGCACACTTTTGGAAAATCTTATTGCTTACCCTTTGAAACCAGTTTTAAAATTAAAACATACAATGTTAATTTTGTCCCAGTTTTTAATTACTCTATTATTAATATTAATATTCATAAAGTCACAAATATGTCACCATTAATTCTGTGAAATGTGCCTGTCTCCTTTGACCTGATTATTTGTAAATCTATATTATTAGGTTCCCACTTGTTTGTATGAAACTTAACATTTTTTTAATGTTTTATACAGTCAAGGTCAGTGTCAATTTATTTATATAGCACATTTAAAACAACATAGGACTGCTGTGGCCAAAGTGCTTTACAATAAAAGAAGACAAATAAAACATACAATTAACATAAATAACATGAATAGAAATAAAATAAATGAACATAAATAAAATAAATAATAAATAGAAGTAGGATTATAGAATCTCAATGAGGAAACCATTAGTATTACTGAAGGTCATGGAAAGCAAGTGAATAGAAATGAGTGTTTAGTCTTGTTTTGAACAGTTCAGTTGTAGACGACTCCTTTATGTGATTAGGTAAAGAGTTCCACAGGCGAGGAGCAGCAGCTGTAAAAGCCCAGTCCCCCTTAGTTTTACACTTGGTACGAGGGACAACAAGAGACAACTGACCAGAAGATCTAAGCACTCTAGATGGCTGGTACAAAGCACACAATTCAGATAAATAGGCAGGAGCAAGCCCGTGTAAAGATTTAAAAACTAGCAACAAGATTTTAAAATCAATTTGAAAACTTACAGTCAGCCAGTGTAAAGAAGCTAATATTAGAGAAACAGAATCAGACTTTCTTGCCCCAACCAGAAAGCGAGCGGCAGTATTCTGGACCAACTGTAACCTGCGTATCAGGGATTTGCTAATCCCAGAATACAGCAAGTTGCAGTAATAAAAGCATGAGTAGCTTTCTCATGATCCCTAGAAGATAAAAAAGGCTCGATCTTACCTAAAAGACGAAGCTGGAAAAAGCAACTCTTGACTACAGAATTAATCTGTTTCTCAAAACAGAGGTTACTGTCAAAAATAACACCAAGATTGCGGTCTTGAGGTTTGCAAAAGACAGAGAAAGAGCTGAGAAGTCCAAGAGCAATTTGGGCTTTATCTGATGGACCCACTATAAGCACATCCATTTTATTTTGATTCAGATCAAGAAAATTATTAGCCATCCAGGATCTTAGTTTAAAAAGACAGTTGTGCAGTCGATTCATTGCAGAGTTGCAGGCGGGAATATAAACCTGTGTATCATGAGCATAGCAGTGAAAAGAAATGTTAAATTTCCTAAAAATAGCTCCAAAAGGGTGAAGGTATATAGAGAATAAAATAGGACCCAAAATGGATCCCTGAGGAACACCACATTTAAGAGGAACAGTAGACGAAAAAGAGGAATTTAAAGTCACTGAAAAATGTCTACCAATTAGATATGACCTGAACCAGTTAAGAGCAGCCCCTTTAAGCCCAACAAGATGTTCAAGCCACAACAGCAATATCTCATGGTTAATAGTGTTAAAGGCAGCGGACAGGTCAAGGAGGACAAGGACTGCAGCACCACCCGAGTCAGTAATAATAGAGATGTCATTGAATACTTTAAGGAGGGCCATCTCAACACCATGATAACGCCTTAAGCCAGATTGGTAGATCTCAAATAAATTATTGGAGTTAAGATGATCAACCTATTGATTATAAATAATTCTTTCTAATATTTTAGCCAGAAATGGCAATTACATATATTGTTCTCCCAAATAGGTAACTGACTGCCAAAATGGCAAATGTAATTTTATTTGTGATCTGGAATGAAGAGAAAGTGTTGCCTGGTGACATAATACAAAAGAAAAGTTGCAGTCACAGAAATGTTGCCAAAACCTTACTAATAGCATATAATTCGCGTGGATTCACTAAACCGCCGACAAGTAGGAAAGAGCCACGCCCACCAACTCTATGACCATTGGATACGACGACAACTCGCAGAGCCACGCCCACTAACTGGGACGCGACGCCTCGGAAAAAGCGGCGTCATTTATGTTCATCTGTTGTACGCTACACATGGACCTCTGAGCCACCTTGAGTTGGGGGTAGCAAGTCTTTGATAGGCTGCAACAAAATGATGAAAGTACGGGCGCATTTTTTCACACAAGCTGTGTGTGTGTGGGTGGGTGTTAGTTAATTTGTTACTTGAAGGATTTCAAGATTTAATATGCACAGGCGGTAACACTGCAAATGCAGCCCAAACGAACCCAAAATCTTCCACAGTCTCCTTACTGTAAAGCAGCAACACTACCACTGCGCTACAAGACAGAGAATGCAGTTAAAGAATGCACCAGGCTCGATTTTACTTTCACTTCTGTTTGGACAACTGTGTCGTCGAAAGTGTTCACCCATCAATACATAATTATGCGGCATATGATACGCTGTGAGTTGGCTAGAGCCACAACCACCAACTCGGACGCAAAAACTCACCAATCACCATGTTAGTCGAGTTCCTCCCTACTACGATCCACATGCACCTCAGAGCCACAGATTCCTTTCGGTTACGATGTACAAGTGCGTTCTCCATCGCAAACTGTTTTACACACTGCATAAAGCGATTCGCATCCGCACCACCAACACTCCTTTTTTCACGGACCGCGTCTACCCTCACTCTCTACAAACTGCAACAACTCACCACACAAGGACGCCCTATCTTTCGAGGCATTCACACTGTCGGAAGACAACCATGGGATACGCAGAAAATAGCCATGTCAGTCAACGCAGATCAGACACCCAGGCAAACAACACTGAATAATCAATAGCTGCAACTACTTTGCCCGCCCCAATTCCTCACCTGAGTCGGTTTCGTCTGTGTTCAGCAGTGTTTCCCAGACTCGGTCCTGGTGAACCCCTGTGGCTGCAGGGTTTTGTTCCAACCAGATTCCTAATCATTAATGCCGGTGAAACTCATCAGGGATAAATCGGTTTTTCAAACGCAGTCGTGTAGCAGATTAGCTGGATGTAATAATCCGAGATGAATGCGCACCTCCGCGCTGAGTGAAAACACAATGTATATTGCTGCAACAAAATGATGAAAGAACGGGCGCATTTTTTTCACACAAGCTGAGTGGGTGGGTGTTAGTTAGTTAATTAGTTACTCAAAGGAATTCAAGATTTAATATGCACAAGCGGTAACACTGCAAAAACAGCCCAAACCAGGAAAGACAGCTGGCAAAAAGTCACCAACAAACTAAACGCGTGTGCATTGTACTTACTGAAAGCAGCGTTACGGATTTTGCAAATGTTCATTTTTTTCCCTCTGCTTAAAAAACATTGAAAAAGCGGCGTATACTACGCCACGGGTTGGTTTGCAGCGTGTAAAACAGTTTGTTTGTCGTGGATAATTTGCTATCCACACAGGGAGGAACCAGGAAGCGAACCCACTATCTTCCACTGTCTCCTTACTGCAAAGCAGCCGTACTACTACAGCGCCACAAGGCAGTTAAACAAGTTATATTTATATTTTTTACACATCACACACTAGAAGCTGCTGACGAACCCTTCTCTTCGTTGTCAGTCTGTAGCTACGAAAAAATAAAAGCAATACGAGTTTTAACAGACGTCATTGAAGTGTATCATAAGTTTCTGTAACGTTAATGAAAATGGCCAGGAGGTGTCACTAGAGAGGTGAGTGTTAAATGCTTCGAAGCTTCGATACGATTTCCGACACAATTGCTTCAAACGTGTTGATGCTTCGTGAGGCTTCACTGCGCCCATCACTACTCACAGGTTACTGAACGAGAAATCAGCAGACTAGCATGACGGATGGGGCGTAATGGGCGTCCTTCCCCTCTCCTCCGGATTTTTCAAATGTTAATTTTTTCCCTGTGCTTAAAAATCATTAAAAACCCAGCCTGATTATGCGGCGTATGGTACGCCGTGGGTTGGCTAGTAAACATAAAAAACATGGAAAATTGACATATATATGGATTGTTGCTCATTTTATTGCTCTTTTAGATAGTTTGCTATTCTTATAAGGATTCCTCACTTTTGCTACAGTAGAATGGTGACTGCATGGATGGTGCAGGTTCACCCTTGCATGTGCTCCTCCTCAGCTGGCACTGGGGGGTGCTCATTTGAATAATGGTCTGTCACCTCAGAATACTTCATCTTGTTGACTCTCTGATGCTGCGATCTCATGTTAATATTCTTATTCCCCAATGAACTCCTCCCACCCCCACTGAGACAAGAGTCAGCACCACTACTCATCCATCCCTCCAAGTGATCAGCTGTCCCAGCGACTACTTTCTTGCTCCTTTCAACCATGTACAAACTCTTTAAAACAGTGTTCATGTTGTGTTTGAGAGACCAGTGATTAGGGCAGACTAGTGATCACCCTCTCTGTCTCTCCTTCTACTTCGGAGAGGACTGCTTCAATGCACTGTCGGTCAGGGCCTTCTTCAGTTGACAGATTGCTGTCTCACATTCTGGTGCCCATGGGTGTTTGCTGCTTTGAAGGGTCTTAGCATGTAGTGGTGTTGCAATATTTGTAAATCCTCTCATAAGTCTCTGATGGTAAAACAACAAACACAGGGAACCCAGTGACACATGACTGCAATATTCTCAGGGTAGCTATGCCTTTTGTGATGACTACATAACCAAAAACTTGGTTTCTTTACATAGCAGATTGCACTTTGATAGGTTCTTCTGAAATCCAGTGGGTTGCAAGGTGACAAAGACTTTCCTTCACTTGGGTGATGGCTCTGTTATGGATGTGCACCAAGAGTTTGTTGATATATACATGCACCTGCTTGGTAAAGTGTCAGCAGGGATGTGATGGTGCATTGGTAAGTAAGCTGCAGTGGCTTATATTGTGGAGGCTGAGGTTCGATTCCACCACACTGTGAAAAGTATTTGCTTAACACGTTTTTTTTTTAAAAAATAAGATAAGCAAATATGCATTTTTTAAAAATGAAATAGTCTTCTCTCCCTCTCCTTACAGTCTCTCTCCATTCTGCTGCCCTATTTAAACCTGCCATTAACATGTGTTTTCTGTGTTCTGATCACAATTGTATAGTACTTGAACACATTAAAAACCAGGAGTAGATATACTTGTGTGTGGTCTATAATCGGGTCACTCCAACCACATTCTGAAGTTCTCAGAAACAGATAACATCTTTTTTCATTTTTATTTCATAACCACTCCATGCAAAATGTTACCATGCCTTCTGGTAATTTGCGTGCATAGCCGTTTGCTCTTTTTACTCCCATATATCACCATCACTACTTTGTTAGTTCACAAGTACATTATGTTATTTATTGTTGTAGCTGTTTTTTCTCTCATTGAAAGCTGACAGTTACCATAGCTTTATTAAAGGAGAGTCATAGAATGCCACTTAATGGAAACTGTTTGGTATTATCCTCATCCAGTTTAGTGGGCATGCTATATTCCCTTAGAAATTAACTAAATCATTTATTGAAATATCAACACTAAATAAAAATAACAACTTTCTTGACACACAGATAAAACCGGGTGATTAAAACAAAGCAAGAAATATAGCATCTAAAAACATATAAGCATTCTTCTATACTACTTTCTTCTTTCTTGTGCCCCTACTTCATTTCATACATAGGGAAACTCATTTCCATGAGTCTGGTGCAAAACTGTGGAAATCAATTTCCATTGTCTGCTGTTTACAAAATGAACCCTGGATGAGTAAAATTGTTCACAACCAATTCAAAAAGCTTGCATGTAGTCCCATACAAGTTATCTTATAAGTACATTAAGGCCTGCAAAGCAGCGGGTCCACATGGAGTATCGCCACAACTGCTGAAAGTCTGTGCGTCGGAGCTGGGGAGTCCTCTACAGTGCATCCTCAACCTGAGCCTGGAACAGGGGAGAGTCCTGAGGCTTTGGAAACATCTTGCATCACCCCAGTCCCAAAGGTTTCACATCCTAGTGAGCTGAACGACTTCCGGCCTGTCGCTCTGACGTCACATGTGAGGCCACAGGTCCAACACGCCCTTGACCCTCTGCAGTTCACATACCAGGAGAAGGTGGGAGCGGAGGATGCCATCATCTATATGCTACACCGATCACTCTCCCACTTGGACAGAGGCAGTGGTGCTGTAAGAATTATGTTTCTAGACTTCTCTAGCGCCTTCGACACCATCCAACCTCTGCTCCTTAGGGACAAGCTGACAGAGATGGGAGTAGATTCATACCTAGTGGCATGGATCGTGGACTATCTTACAAACAGACCTCAGTATGTGCCTCTTGGGAACTGCAGGTCTGACATTGTGGTCAACAACTCAGGAGCGCCGCAGGGGACTGAACTTTTTTCGGACCTGTTCAGCCTATATACATTGGACTTTCAATACAACTCGGAGTCCTACCACGTGCAAAAGTTCGCTGACGACACTGCTATCGTGGGCTGCATCAGGAGTGGGCAGGAGAAGGAGTATAGGAACCTCATGAAGGACTTTGTTAAATGGTGCGACTCAAACCACCTACACCTGAACACCAGCAAAACCAAGGAGCTGGTGGTGGATTTTAGGAGGCCCAGACCCCTCATGGACCCCGTGATCGTCAGAGGTGACTGTGTGCAGAAGGTGCAGACCTATAAATACCTGGGAATGCAGCTGGATGATAAATTGGACTGGACTGCTAATACTGATGCTCTGTGCAAGAGAGGACAGAGCCGGCTATACTTCCTTAGAAGACTGACGTCCTTCAACATCTGCAATAAGATGCTGTAGATGTTCTATCAGATGGTTGTGGTGAGTGCCCTCTTCTATGCGGTAGTGTGCTGGGGAGGCAGCATTAAGAAGAAGGACGCCTCATGCCTGGAAAACTGGTGAGGAAGGCAGGATCTATTGTAGGCATGGAGCTGAACAGTTTGACATCTGTGGTGGAGCAACGGGCGCTCAGCAGGCTCCTATCAATTATGGAGAATCCATGGCATCCACTAAACAGTATCATCTCCAGACAGAGGAGCAGCTTCAGCGACAGACTGCTGTCACTGTCCTGCTCCACTGACAAACTGAGGAGATCGTTCCTCCCCCAAATTTTGTGACTCTTCATTTCCACCCGGGTTTGGGGTAAATGTTAACATCATTCAAAGTTATTGTCTGTTTTTACCTGCATTTTTATTACTCTTTAATTTAATATTGTTTTTTGTATCAGTATGCTGCTGCTGGAGTATTTGAATTTCCCCTTGGGATTAATAAAGTATCTATCTATCTATCTATCTATCTATCTATCTATCTATCTATCTATCTATCTATCTATCTATCTATCTATCTATCTATCTATCTTAAGTTTTCATTTAAACAACAAGAAAGGAAATGTAAACTCATTTCTTATACTTTTATCAGTATTAATTATGTTACAATTTAATTAAATTACACTTCCATTTTTGGCAATTATACCTTTACAAGTGTATTTGACTTCTACACACATTTAGATGCTGCAAGCAAATTGGTTTTATTATTTCTGTATTAATAAAGGATAGAAACTGAATGGTTAAAGGCATATTTTTAAAGCAGTAATAGAGCAGACCTTCCTTCACCCTTGCATGGGTTTGTTTTGCAATTTGGTGGCATTATCACTGTATTCAGCTGTTCCGCTGCCTTATTGTCTGTTAACACTTGCCAAGTATCCCTTCTACAGCTTCACATAGCTCAGAGCCTTACTGTGTCTAATTTTGACCTGAACTTTGAGAACAACATTTATACAAGAACCACATTGAGTTTTTAGCTACCTTCTTTAACTTCTTTAACTTTTAAAACATCTTGAGAATAGGAAATTTGCTATATAAATAAAATGTATTATTATTATTTGTGCCGTAAAGCTCCCAAAATGTCACAAAAGCTAGGTGGTACACCCAGTTGTATTTGAAATTTTTCAGGGAGAAGGCACTATTGTGTGAGGGTCTTCTTAGTAGCATGTACACCTTTTCAATTGTGTGCATTGCTTTTTAACAAGTCAACCACTGCACCTTTATTTAGTGGGGATTTTAACTTTCAGATGTAATACATGTTGTTTTCAATTTTCTCTCTTTCTTTCAAAGACAAATTTTCTGTAAGCTGATGAAAGACCGTATATTGATTGTTGTTACAATTGTACAAAAGTTCAATTTCTCATAGGATAATGAATATATTTGACTGTATTATCAAATCTAACTTATTTATAGTACCATAGGGTGCTTTGGGATCTCTGAACACATCGTAGATATTATGAGCATTTCAACATATTTCCCAAATAACAAAGTGAACAGCTGTGAAATTGAATAATAACAGCAAAATACAAATGACGATTAACCCAGATTTATTTCATACTAATCATGCAATTCATTTGACATAAGGAAACTCGAACAAACACAAAATGACTTCTTAAATTATATTCTAAGCAGATTGTTTTATTGCTCAACAGGTTGTTTAATGACAAAAAAGAGTGTCATTTTCTTCATCCAATGGAAGTTTTTGGAATCTCAGATTTACCACGCTTATATCACCCCAGTCCCAAAGGTATCACGTCCTGGTGAGCTGAATGACTTTCGGTCTGTCGCCCTGACATCACATGTGATGCAAACCATGGAGAGGCTGCTGCTTCACCACCTGAAGCCACAGGTCTGCCACGCCCTCGACCCTCTGCAGTTCGCATACCAGGAGAAGGTGGGAGCGGAGGATGCCATCATCTATATGCTACACCGATCCCTCTCCCACTTGGACAGAGGCAGTGGTGCAGTAAGAATTATGTTTCTGGATTTCTTTAGCGCCTTCAACACCATCCAACCTCTGCTCCTTAGGGACAAGCTGACAGAGATGGAAGTAGATTCATACATGGTGGCATGGATCGTGGACTATCTTACAGACAGACCTCAGTATGTGCGTCTTGGGAACTGCACGTCTGACATTGTAGTCAGCAGCACAGGAGCACCGCAGGGGACTGTACCTTCTCCGGTCCTGTTCAGCCTATATACATCGGACTTCCAATACAACTTGGAGTCCTGCTACATGCAAAAGTTCGCTGACGACACTGCTATTGTGGGCTGCATCAGGAGTGGGCAGGAGCAGGAGTATAGGAACCTAATCAAGTACTTTGTTAAATGGTGTGACTCAAACCACTTACAACTGAACACCAGCAAAACCAAGAAGCTGGTGGTGGATTTTAGGAGGCCCAGGCCCCTCATGGACCCCGTGATCATCAGAGGTGACTGCGTGCAGAGGGTGAAGACCTATAAATACCTGGGAGCGCAGCTGGATGATAAATTAGACTGGATTGCCAATACTGATGCTCTGTGCAAGAGAGGACAGAGCCCACTATACTTCCTTAGAAGGCTGGCATCCTTCAACATCTTCAATAAGATGCTGCAGATGTTCTATGGTTGTGGCAAGCACCCTCTTCTATGCAGTGGTGTGCTGGGGATGCAGCATAAAGAAGAGGGACGCCTCACGCCTGGACAAACTGGTGAGGAAGGCAGGCTCTATCGTAGGTATGGAGCTGGACAGTTTGACATCTGTGGTAGAGCGACGGGCGCTGAGCAGGCTCCTGTCAATCATGGAGAATCTACTGCATCCACTAAACAGTATCATCTCCAGACAGAGGAACAGCTTCAGCGACAGACTGCTGTCACTGTCCTGTTCCTGAGATCTTTCCTCCCCCACACTATGCGACTCTTCAATTCCACCCGGGGGGGGGGGGGGGGGGGTAAACGTTAACATTATACAAAGTTATTGTCTGTTATACCTGCATTTTTATCACTCTTTAATTTAATATTGTTTTTATCAGTATGCTGCTGCTGGAATATGTGAATTTCCCCTTGGGATTAATAAAGTATCTATATATCTATCTGTCTATCTTATAATGTTTTCTACAGGGTTGAAATGCAGACTCCTGTTTTTCTCTAAAACCATTGACATTTACAGATCTGGGCCTCATGTATAAATGGGGCGTATGCAGAAAGATTTTGCGCACGCCTGTTTCCATGCTCACTTTGAGATGTATAAAAACTAAACTTGGCATAAAGCCCAGCACATTTTCACGGCAGTCTCCCCCCTTGCGTACGTAAGTTTCTGCTTGGTTCTGCAAACTGGCAGCACCCAGCATCAAAACAGTGCTACTGTTTCTGTGGTCTGATTTTCTTTTTTAGATTCACATCTATGATGCAGATTTTATCAAATGCATCGAAATTAATTCCACATTGTTTACAAATTTAATTCACTTGATTGTAATCATTCTGTAAGAATATAATGGTGCTCAGGATGGCCAAAGTATTCCAACTACCAGAGGTGGTTAGTAACAAGTTACATTTACTCCGTTACATTTACTTGAGTAACGTTTTTAAAAAATTGTACTTCTAAGAGTAGTTTTACTGCACCATACTTTTTACTTTTACTTGAATACATTTGTGAAGAAGAAACGCTACTCTTACTCCGGTACATTGGGCAACATTCGAATCGTTAATTTTTCCATTATATACACTATATTTTTGGCATAAAGAAGCCACCAGTGGATCTACTGCATGACTGTTTCACCAATCAGATGTAGCAACAATTATCACAAGACTCCGTTTCACCAATCAGATGCAGAAACAATAATCACAAGACTCCGTTTCACCAATCAGACGTAGCAACAATAATCACATGGCTCATTTTCACAAATTAGATGTAGCCATGCAGTAATGTGACCACACACAAACTGTGGTGGCATAGAGGCACAAACTCCTCACAAACAACGGACAGGGAAAGAAAGAATTCATGAAAAATGAGAGCCAACTCCTGCTGAAGCTTAACCATCACTTCACTGAGTGAAGAACAAGCACGTTTTAACCAAACATGCACAGACACAGACAGTCAAGGTAAAGTGAGACTTCTTGTACATGCACAAGCTACCTTGTTCTAATGTTATTTTCTATCAGCTGAGCTATTTGGAGGGCAAGTGAATATGCAGTATTATACTGTCTGTGTACAGTATATCTTGTCACTGTAAGTAGTTTGCACTGTTCAAACATACATGTTACCTACTGTAGGTATTGCCTTCAAAAGCTTTGTTGTGAAAAACTGAGATTTGGAACTTTGTGTTATTTGTGCATTTTTATTTTGTAAAGATGTTATTTATTTTTACTCATTTTTTATTTTATTATTTGGAAATAGCAGAATTTGCACATTATTTTATATTTTTGTCTGTCTTATTAGATAGATAGATAGATAGATAGATAGATAGATAGATAGATAGATAGATAGATAGATACTTTATTTATTTATTATTACAACATTTCTAAAAAATAAATCGTTTATTATGTTCAAACAGTTACTCAGTACTTGAGTAGTCTTTTCACCAAATACTTTTTTACTCTTACTTGAGTAATTTTTTGGATGACTACTTTTTACTTCTACTTGAGTATTATTATTTTGAAGTAATGCTACACTTACTTCAGTACAATTTTTGGCTACTCTACCCACTTCTGCCAACTACCATTGCTGCTTTAGCATTGTTAGAAGATATTCCAAATGGAAGAATTAGAAGAAAGTGCATATTTATAGATGTGATGATGACTGTCTTCTAAGTTGATTTCGATTTCCAAGAGCTATCCTCTTGGAGCTGTGTGGTAAAGTGGCACTGGCTTTACAAAGGCAGACTTTAAGGAATTGTGCTCTATCTGCTCCTTTGTAAGTTCTGTCCACTCTCAGGTTTTTAGCCACAGGATCTTTTCAATTTGAACTTGCTAACTGATCAGGTATTTCTCAGTCATCACTGAGTTGCGCTATGCCAGCTGTATAAGATGGCATTATCCGCTTGTCATTCAGATATATAAGATGTCCTTACACTGTGGTTGAACTAGGAAATATCAAAGAGCAATTTGTAGCAACGTCTACTTTTCCAAATGTAATCGGAGTGGTCAGCTGCACGCATATCAGCCAGCCAACTGCAGCCAATCACCAAACAAATGAGCTGGCATTACATCATATATAGCAGACGTGTCTATAGAAATGGTAGCTCTGCACAGTCGCAGGTGCTTTTCCCAACTAGTGCAGCAAAAACAAGCAGTCCTCTTAAGGATAAAGAGCACAGAAGCAATCCGTTGTGGCACTCGGTGCCAATGCTAAACAATAAAGGCACCTTCAAAGAACGAATTTGCTTATGTAACTAGAAAGCATTTCCACTCTATTAATGTGCTGCTCTATAGTGCACAGAACATGTGTCACATTGTGCAAATATGTAGCGTGTTGCATATATAATGTGGCACACAATCGTGGCTTGCTCACACCTGAAGAGACGCTATAATAATAATAATTCATTACATTTATATAGCGCTTTTCTCAGTACTCAAAGCGCTATCCACACAGGGAGGAACCGGGAAGCGAACCCACAATCTTCCACAGTCTCCTTACTGCAAAGCAGCAGCACTACCACTGCGCCACCTGTGAGGACTATATGATGAACCTGACCCTGACCCACCAAATGCTCAGTCAAATCAGACAGTGTTACAATTTCGTTTGAATGTAATTATCAGAATGTAAAAACTGGTACTGTATATACTCACGGAATAAGTTCTCCTGTGGATAAGTTGGGACTTAATTTTACAGTATAATTTCTGGTATTTTATAATGTCGGTCATATAGGTCAAATGCACAAAACTCACGCTATTGGTACCATGGATTATGATATGCTAATGCCCACCTGAGAAAGTAACCATGGAGCACACTGCCTTTTTTTTTCTATGTGGGTGCGGCAATGCGCTGTATCAGCGTGTGCTCCTAATCTCTCTCTCTCTCTCTCTCTCTCTCTCTCTATTGTGCCTACGTGACCACATGGTAATACCTGAACTATTCTGAAGCAACATTTGCACTGATTTATGTCTTTTGTATCTCACACCCTCATACACCTTTATCGTAAGAGCATCCCTTATATACGATGGAGTGTTCAATCAGCTCACCACAGCAGCACCATCATGTCATTGGCACGGGAGTCAGCTTTTGTAACTCTGTTTGAAACAGAATTAACAAATGGTGGTTTGTGACTTGGCTTTTCATGTCAACTGTGATATCTGACCACTTCTTTTTTTTTTAGGGTACTGTGCAACTTTCTGAACTTGAACTTTCGAGGGTCTCCCCTACACTTTTGTTGCTTATACCACTGCTTAATCCAACAAATAGTAAGTTTTTCCTAGCCTCCACTTCACATTCTCTGAAATTCTTCTTTTTTTCACATACTTTTGCCATTGTCTTTTAACCAAACACTAAAGGGAAAGTGATATTTATATTGATTTGCATATTAAAATATGCAAAATTCTGAGAGGAGTTGGGGTGGGGTGGTAGGCTCATGCACCTGTGTTACATTTCACATTGACCAGGATTTATTTAGCAGAAGTGCGAGGAAGTTTTATTTCCACTTTTGTCTGTACACCGTGTTTTATTGTGAATTCTACACATGCCGTTATACATGAGGCCCCTTGTCTCCTGTCAATGAATTTCCAAAGTCACAAATTTGCAACGCTGTCTAGCATTTTCTAGTCTTGTACAAAGAAAACTGAAAGGTAGACTTGGCTTGCTGCTTCAATCCCCCTAACTACAAAATAATAAAAGTAATTGAAACAATTTTTTTTTCCTCTCAAAGGAATCCTTATTTTTAGGTAGATGAAAAATCTAATTATTCACAGTCTTTGCATTTTTATGAATATACCTAATTTTAAAAGTCTATAGTGTTGAAAATAAACTAATCCACAAAACAAAAATTGTTTTTTAAGATAAATGCCTATAACTCATTGTAAATCTAAAACCAATAAAATTACCCATACATTATATTTAAAAGTCGTATGATTGTCTACATATTGGGACTTCAATGTCTTGTTTAAAATGACAGGTATATCATTTAAAGTAATCATAATTTTTGAAAACAAATTAGCCATATGGGTTGATATAACAGGAACTCAGGATTTGAAATCGACTAGAATTGTCCCGAATCAAAACATCATTCTGTTTCCTTTTGAAATTGATTGTAGGGTTAGTACTTGCTTTCATGGTCTTTGTTTATTTTGAAAACACTTTCTTTTCATTTTAGCAATCTATTTTTTGAATTTTGCATATCTTTTGCATACATTTCACTTCTTTGCCTCCCCATAAAGTTATGGGGACTGGTGTTTAAACTGGTGTAAATTTCTTCATGAACATTTTAGTGCATGTTTGAGTGGGGCCTGGCCTTTGGCTGAAATCACCCAGTGCAGCCAAGAATAATTCACCCTCTGCCCCCCCTTAGGCTCTTGATTAGAGTAAGTGCTTTGGGAGTATTCAGATCCAAATGTGTGTGTGTGTGTGTGTGTGTGTTTGTGGTAGGATAGAAGAGCACTAGGCAGGTTGTATTCACTGTTGGTAAAAACACATCAAGCATTTTTTCTTACTTCTGTTTAACACTAGAATTACCAGAGTCTACGAAAAAACTCGTAGATCCGGCCCACCTTAAAACCGTTCTCACCTCTCTTTTGTCTTATAAATGTGCTGATTAAGACGAACAGCAAAAAGCCGGTTATTCCATCCCCCACCATCGCAAAATGTTCACTAAGTTTTCCCAGCTCATGCCTTGTTTGATTATCTGGGAGTGACTGAACTGGAGTTTTAGAGTGGAAATAATAGATCGTTATTTGGAACACACGCATTTCATGTGTGTTCCGTTTCTACAGTAATCTGTTTAAACACATTGTTAAAACAGAAACTTTTTCATATTTTAGTAATAAATGTTACAAAATGTAGGCATAAACTATAGAATGTGTGAAGCCTGATTGCCAAACATCAAATAAACACTTTCACAAAAGGTTCAAGGATGTCACAACACCTTCCGTGGCGTAACGCTGAGATTTGCTGTCTCAGAGCACGGCAGCCCTGCCACACCATAAAAACCCTAGTTCGATTCCCCGCTGGAGAGAATGTGTTTTTTTTTCTTTGTAGCCTCATATGGACATGAAATTTATAAATTGGTATGCACTGTGAATCATTAAGTTTAAAATGTCGATCGCGGTTATTTCTGTTGATTAATTCATGCTTTTTTACTTAGAGTCAGAACAGGAGCTTATTCAGCTTATTCAGCTTCTGATCTGACTCTAAGTAACAGCGCCAGTATAAATCACACCCAATCTGACGCTGTTTGTTTTCAAATAATATTGCATTACTTCGACGTGTTTTCTGATTGGTACTATTCGCATCATAAAATGATTTCTTCAAAATGTCACATATATTTGTTTTGAGATAATGAATAGGGCTGCAAATTACAGGTGCTTGTTCAGTGTAATAGGAACCATAGCACAGAGAGGTGTGTACACTGCAACACAAGTACACATGTCGTAAATGTAGGAAAGGCGCTCCTTGGGTGAGCTATAGCACGTCTTTATGTGAAAACAGCAGTGTCAGATGGGGTAGGGAAGGATCCTGAAAGCGACTGAGAGAAAAGTGAATAAAAAAAAACAAAAACAAAGCTAACCTGTACAAATATCATAAATTACACTGGCTGTTACAGACTGAAATCAAATGTATCTTTTTATTCTAAAATGGTAAAAATAAGAGCAGTTCACTTCTCAAAAAGGAATCGATCAGGATCGAATTTGTGACCTTTTGATTCCCAGTCAGCAATTGATACTGTTGCGCCACAGAGCCATCATAGTAAATGAGTGTCAATGTCGCACACTAAGGCAGCTTTTTCTTTCTGCAGTTATGTTTTTGAATAAAAGTGCATTTGTTCAGTTATATTTGTACCTTTCGTGAAAGTGTTTCTTTGATATTTGGACTTCAGGCTTCATACATTATATAATTTATGCCTACATTTTGTCATTTACTACTAGAATATGAAAAATATTATTGTTTTAAAAATGTGTTTACACAGATTACTGTAGAAAACGGAACACACATGAAATGCGTGTGTTCCAAATAACGATCTGTTATTTCCACTCTAAAACTCCACTTCACTCCCAGATAATCAATCAAGGCATGAGCTGGGAGAAGTTCATGCACGTTCTAAGTTGGTGGGGGAATGGAATAGTCGGCTGTTTGCAGCTTGTCTTTATCTGCACATTTAGAGGACAAAGGACGCTGGTGGAGAGGTGCGAACGGATTTAAGAAGCAATTTAAGGTGGGATGGATCTATGAGTTTTTTCGTAGGCTCTGGTAATTCTAGTGTTAATGGGCATCAGTATCTTAAAAGAACATCGACTGGCATAGGGCATTTAATAATTCAAAGAGTTTATCATATAGCAGAGTCAATAAATGAAATAAAAATATACTGATAGAGTTACTATTAGCAAATATACAATAAGAAAGAGCTATCAAATATCAAAAAAGAAAACCTAAGGAGTATCAACATATTTCTAACTCACACTAACTTAAACTAATCAAACTTTCACAAAGACATTTGTTCTTTGACATTTTGCCACTTTGCATAGAGCAAAAAGCTATCCTGGCAGCATAAAGTGGAACATGAGCTTTGTTCTATGGCTGGGCAAACTTACTCGCACTTGCTATCATCCTTATTCACCCACACTGGACAACGTTTCCTGAAACCACAATGAAGATCACAAATGGAAATTAAACTTTTTAAACAAGCATTCACAATAAAACTCTCCATTAATTCAGCACATATGCATTCCTTTGTGGAAGTGAAAGACATATGGATAATATTCAAACTTCACACAGACAGTGACTCCTCTCAGGATTTGGATGCAGTAGCACTAACCCATGTCTTTATCAATTTTCATAATGTCTGTTGTGTAATCAGTTAACAGCTATACACAAGTGCTTTCATCAGCCATTGAACCATGTGGGCGTGTTGTGTTGTATTATATTAGTCTATTACCTATTGCTATCATAAAGTCAATAAAGATCTTAAAAAATAAAAAATGCCAAAATGTTTCCAAAACAACCAATTGCCATACATTTTAACTGGTTGGTTACCCAATTTCATATTAATATTACTATCAAGTGGTAATAAGTCAGTGTATTTTTTACGTTAACAGCAAATGGTGTATTCAGTACTGCACAGTACAGTTTTTTTTACTCTATTTATCTTTATTCATTTATTAATTTATCTATTTACTTATTTTTACTAGCTTAAAGTTTTACTCTGCTGGCCTTGCTCTCTTTCTCGGGGTGGGGGTTGATTTGTTTCTAACCTATTTTTGTAAAACTTGACTTATTTGTATGGAATGTTATTTGATTTTAATAAAATCAATAAAATAAAAAAAAAGATAAGACATTACAGAGTAACATTTTATGAAGTTAAAAATATACACATTATATCAGATCAAGCATGTCAAAACCATTACCCACAGTACTGTAAGTCATTGGGTTAAAGACTGATGCATAAAATACTTATGAAGAGGATGGAATTCATTTGTGTATATTTTCATAGTGTATTTAGCTACATTGTTCCTACTGTCTACAGTTATGCATTTTATGTTTTTAACTTGATCTATGTCCTTGAATGTCTTGAAAGACACAATTAAATTAAATGTGTTATTATTATTATTATTACTATTACTGCTATTATTTTCTTTCATTGTACTCTGTGTGTATGTGAGCCTGAAAACACGCATAGCATACCCACAGTACAGAATAATAAAATCAATATAATTCTGTAATTTTAACTTAAATTCTTTATTAAAAAAAGACTGTCGCTAAGCCATAACTGAGGATCAAAAACAGGTATTTTCTGGTAGATGCTCAAGTATTCCATATTCAAGCTTTCATTGCTCCCTCTGGTGTTGTATTCAAGCTAGTGCAGTTACATTACTGAATAGTTCTGAAAAGCTATATAAACTTGTGCTGTCTGATTCAGGTGCCACATCACAAAATAACATAGCAATCCTCACTCATTTGGGATGGCTACATCTGTAGGTGATCATTCAGATGTCAGGGTCTGCTCATCACTAGTGCTATCACTTAAGTTTCCTGTGTCAGACTGGCAATGACTGGAGTCTTTTCCAGCATCATGGACCTGGTCTAGATGTTCATGGAGTGAAGCTTTTGGGGGTTGCTTAACCCCAGCAACAGTCCAGGTCTGCTGTGTGTGACACCAAGACACCTACTTCTAGGATACATTGGTCTTCTATCGGACCAGGCAGAACTCACTGTTTTACTGGGTATCCCTAGTACGTAATGGTAACTCATAGGCACCTCACCCTCCACATCTAGATTTCCTGGTCTGTGACTGTTTTCAGGTTGCCCACTGTAGATCCCCAACCATTCAGTGCTCCATGCTTTGTCCCTGATAACAGCCCTTCCCTTACCAAAACGATGGTGAAAGTGGTTATTTGAGGAGGGTTGGTAGGGCAGGGTGATACCTGCTTCACTGTGTCAGCCAGCAGGCACTAGATAGATTCTGTACCTCCAGGCACGTTCTTCCCCATGGCTGCAGGGCTCTGCCTAGTGCACATGTAACTGTATGTTTAGAGGTTTCAGTGATTAGTTAAGGAGCAGAATCTCCTAAAAGGAAATTTGGGGTATCCTTGATGGATAAGTAAAAGGATATCTGCTGAAAGTGCTCTGAGCTTTTCATAACCCTTCAGCTGCCTTGTTGATAACTGCAGAATTTCATTTGATACCTTCCTTTCCTGTCACCAATTCAGTCTGCCTCCCTGGCTTTCTGGGTCTGTATCTATCAATGCACTTGATGCTCCTGTAGAGTGTGCAAATATAGTTTACTTGTCACATTTACTATGGCAGGCAGCCAAGTATAGCTATGCAAGGGTACGTTTCTCATGCCATATACTCTGAGAAGAGGAACATCCATATCTGATGCTGTAGTGGAAGCAGTCATTTGGAAGACTTCCTTCCTGTATCCACACTACAACCAGAATTCCATTTCCTGGATCTCAGCCTTGAGATTTTCTGGGAACTTTGTAGAAGAGCCCAAATGTTATGGTTGAATCAGGTCTACATCCCTGGCTCATCCCTTTTTTTCTTTAATGTTCTTCATTTTTGGTGTATTAAGTCATGGATTATGTTATTAAGATATTTTTTTGTTTATTAATTATTATTTTGAATTTAGCAAATTTTATTAGTCACATACAATTTATGCACACAATACAATATGCAGTGAAATGCTTAGTTACACCTTTGACTGTGTCTTGAGATTTTGTTATGAATATAGTATGATTATTTGTTCTTTAATTGTGGAGCCTAGGGGGATGGGGCTACCCTGATATTGCAGCTGAGGGACCAACACCGGTGCTATTTGAGAGCCATGAAATGGCTGCTTTGGCACTGAGTTTATATCCTGTTGTTTGGCTTTTGACTTTGCACTTGTTCTTGGATTCCTGGGCTTATAGATTTATTGCTTTTATTTAATAGTACTGTTTTTGAATTTTGATCAGATTTGTTTGCCATCAAGAAAACATTTTTGTTTAACAGCATTTTTGTTTACAAATGTTTATTCTCAGTGAATATTTAAATATAAAAAGAACGTTACTTTGCTTTTCTGGGCCAGAAGGTTTAACATTATTTCTCTCTCTTTGTTTGTGGCCTGTGCAGGCCTTAAGTCTGCATCTTGAGTTTTGGGGCTAGTATGCATTGTAGTGGTGAAGCCTACACTTTTAGATCAGACCTCTTTTGGAATGAAGGGATGACTTTTGTTTGTTCTGCCTCTGACAGCAAAGGAGTGCCATGTGCTGCTAGTTGCAATGACCCAATTAATTGTTATTCATTTTATTTCTCTTTTAGGTAGCTTGTCATCCTTATAAGGACTGCTCACTTTTGTTATACTAGAATATTAATCTCCTTACTAGGACAGCATTTTTTCACTTTAGAAATATAGCAAATATTAGACTTCTTATAACTTTGCAAGATGGTGAAAAATTAGTTCATGGTTTTGTTTTTAGTCGACTAGATTACTGTAACGCACTCCATTCAGGACTACCCAAAAAAGACATAAATCAACTATAGAATCTATAGAATGCAGCTGCCAGAATCTTAACTAGGAAAAGAAAATCCAAGCACATCTCTCCAGTTTTAATGTCACTAACATTGGTTACCTGTGTCATTCAGAATTGACTTTAAAATGCTGCTTATGGTTTACAAAGCCTTAAATAATCTCACTCCATCCTATATCTCAGAATGCCTTTCACCTTACTCTCCAAATCGTAAAATTTGATCTTCAAATCAGTGTCTTCTTATAATTCCAAGAGCTAAACTTAAAAGAAGTGGTGAGGCAGCCTTCTGCTGTTATGCACCTAAAATCTGGAATAGCTTACCGATGGATAATCGCCAGGCTAATATGGTGGAGCACTTTAAAAAACTGTTGAAAACCCATTACTTTAACATGGCTTTTTCATAGGTTCATTTTAGTGTAACTCTGATATTCTTTATATGCATTTAATTATCTTTTTTTTTCACGTCTCCAAAATCTGTACTAATCGGTACAATCTGCGCCACCACCACCTGATCAAAGCACCATGCAGTCCCTACATTGATGGATTAAAGGCCAGATATCCACATGACCATCATCATCTAATTCTTCCATGAGGACTTTTTTTTTTTTTTTTTTCTTTTTGTTCTTTATTTCGCCTTATACAATTTCTTGTATTAGGAATTTGGTAGTTTTCGCATACCCCTTGGGGTCAGAGCGCAGGGTCAGCCATTGTACAGCGCCCCTGGAGCAATTACAGGTTAAGGGCCTTGCTCAAGGGCCCAGCAGAGCAGTGGCCTTTTTTTTTGGCAGTGACGGGGATTCGAACCGGCAACTTTTGGGATACCAGTGCAGCTCCTTAGCCTCAGAGCCACCACTCCACCACTCCACTATGTTAGGTAGAATGCCAAGTGTCTGAGTGGTCTTGTGGCCTCGGAACCCCTGCAGATTTTTTTTTTCTACAGTCCTCTGGAGTTTTTTTGTTGTTGTTTTTTTTCTGTCCTCACTGGCCATTGGACCTTACTTTATTCTTTGTTAATTAGTATTGCCTAATTTTATTTTTATATTTTTTCTTTCTTAATCTTGTAAAGCATTTTGAGCAACATCATTTGTATGAAAATGTGCTATATAAATAAATGTTGTTGTTGATATAGAATGGTGACTGCATAGATGTGGCATGTTCACTCTTGCATTTGCATTCCTGCAGTTGGTACTAGAGCAGCTCATTTAAATAATGGTCTGCCAGCTCAGACTGCTTCATTTTGTTGACTCACCTTGTTAACTTGTTTATATCCAAGCACAAATTAATTTGTTTGTACTATAGGATTGGTTCTTAAAAATAAGACTTTCATCTTTCCTCTAAAAATAATAGATGTACCTCTTCCTCTTCATCTTTTCCCACTTCTATGTGAGGTCGATGGCCTAAAAATAATATCTATTTGTCTATTATATATCATATGTCTATTTGATAATTTTTACTCACATCAAGCAACACTCATTATTCTGAGAATGACAGAATTTCCTAAACTTTTGCAAATGTATTACAAATTTTAAAAAAATGTATTTAAATGTACATAAACCAATTATCCAGCACTATCATTTGCAGACATTATATCTTATAGTGAGTGTTTGAATTTGTGGGTCTTAAGACTAGTACATCAGTGAACCCAGCCACAGGGGATGCACAAACCAGTGTGTTTCTTCGTGCCGGTCCCAAGCCCAGATAAATGGAGAGGGTTATGTCAGGAAGGGCATCCGGTGTAAAATTTTGCCAAATCAATATGTGGACAACAATACAAATTTCCATACCGGATCGGTCGAGCCCCGAGTTAACAACGACCACCACCAGCACTGTTAGTCAACAGGGTGCTGGCAGAAATTGGGCTACTGTTGGCCGAAGAAGGAGAAGATGAGGGGGGAGACTTGTCCGGAGGCAGGAGGAGAGGAGGAAGGTAAAGACAGTGGAACTGAGGGTAGGAACTTTGAATGTTGGCAGTATGACTGGTAAGGGGAGAGAGTTAGCCGATATGATGGCAGGAAGGAAGGTTGATATATTGTGCATGCAAGAGACTAAATGGGGAGTAAGGCCAGGTGGATCGGAGGTGGATTCAAATTGTTTTATCATGGTGTGGATAGGAGGAGAAATGGAGTAGGAGTTATTCTGAAGGAACAGTATGTCAAGAGTGTTCTGGAGGTGAAAAGAGTGTCAGACAGAGTAATGATTATGAAGCTGGAAATTGGAGGTGTGATGATGAATGTTGTTAGTGCCCCACAAGTTGGGTGTGCAATGGATGAGAAAGAAGATTTTTGGAGTGAGTTGGATGAAGTGATGAACAGTGTACCCAGTACCCAGTCAGTAGGAACAAGACAGAATACATGTGTGTAAATGAGAGGGAAGTCAGTGGAATGGTGAGGATGCAAGGAGTAGAGTTGGTGAAGGTGGATGAGTTTAAATACTTGGGATCAACAGTACAGAGTAATGGGGATTGTGGAAGAGAAGTGAAAAAGAGAGTGCAGGCAGGGTGGAATGGGTGGAGAAGAGTGTCAGGAGTGATTTGTGACAGACAGATATAAACAAGAGTGAAAGGGAAGGTCTACAGGACGGTAGTGAGACCAGCTATCTTATATGGGTTGGAGACGGTGGCACTGACCAGAAAGCAGGAGACAGAGCTGGAGCTGACAGAGTTAAAGATGCTAAGATTTGCATTGGGTGTGACAAGGATGGACAGGATTAGAAATGAGTACATTAGAGGGTCAGCTCAAGTTGGATGGTTGGGAGGCAAAGTCAGAGAGGCAAGATTGCGCTGGTTTGGACATGTGCAGAGGAGAGATGCTGAGTATATTGGGATAAGGATGCTAAGGATAGAGCTGCCAGGCAAGAGAAAAAGAGGAAGGCCTAAGAGAAGGTTTATGGATGGGGTGAGAGAGGACATGCAAGTGGTGGGTGTAACAGAACAAGATGCACAGGACAGAAAGATATGGAAGAAGATGATCCGCTGTGGCAACCTCTATCGGGAACAGACAAAAGAAGAAGAAGAAGACTGGTACATCAGTGGAAAATCCTATTGTGCTGCTAGTACTGAGGATTATAAAAGATATTGCCATCCTGTCTGAATACATACCTTTAATGGTGTCAGAAAGCAGAGGCAGGTTGGAGTCAATGTCTACATGAAATCAGGAGGTAAGCAGAGGACCCAAAAATAATAGTAATTTAAAATTAATAGAAAAATGTTTACATGTAAATCAGAATTGTATAAAAACCAAAGAAAATGTAACCAATAAATGAAAAAAATTAAGACAATAGTGTGGCTTAAGAAGGAGAATTAATAACAGAGAAATAAAGTAAACAAAACAAAAAATAAACTGAAACAGAATTAATTATCAGAAATTAGAAAAAAAGGGATAATCTAGGTGACCATGAAACATATGTACATATAATAACATATGAAGAAACACATTGAAAAAAGAACATGTGTAATAATGATATTTCCCAAAAAAAAATTGAGAAGGAAAGATAAATAACATGAAGTCACAATGAAAAAAATGTAATGGTGATATCAACACAAAAGTAGAGCTGTCCATTACAGTTGGGGGTAACATGGTCCAAATTGTTTAGTGCAGTTAGTATCAAGAAAGTAGAAAAAATGAGAGGTGTGTTCAAAAATTGAGGCCCATGTATTTCAAGATCTTTTCATCAATGATCTGCACTCAAATACCATGGGATAAGCCTTGGTTGGCCTCACCTTTTATTAGCTCTTTTCAGGCACTCTTTTAGCATTGACCAACATATTCTGGCGCTTCTTGAGCTGAAGATGCAATTACTGCACCTTCTGTCAACTGCTTTAGTACCTCTGCTATGCTAAATTTGACTGGACTGGAAATCATTTTGCTAGATGCACTACTGTAAAACTAAAGTACATAAAACTTAAGGAGAGCAAGGGCCTTAGGCTGGAAATATCTAATTTGATCAATGTTTCTGAGGTGAGGTGAGAGTGCATCAGCATACTACTGGAAATACCCTTTTTACTAGATGTAATGAAGAGTGTAGAAGAGATTTCGATCTGATCCGGACACATGAGAATGTCCTTTATTGTTGGAGGACACGTAGAGGAGATAGAAGGCAGTACCAGACTGGGGTGTTTATTTGTCTTCTGGATTAAGAGCTTCCAAACCATAAAGTATTCAGCGAGACATATTTTTCTTGACATCTTCAAATCCAAATACTGCTGTGTCTCCTTTAATCTGGTCCCTACAAGCTAAGCCAAATGGTCACATTCTTGCCAAGCGCTAGACACTATTCTCAGTGACATCCAAATCTTAAAGTGAAACATAGTTTTGGTTTTCTATGAATGTATCTTTCATGTGAAACAGAGATAAAGAATTCTCATTGAAAGCTTTTTGAGGAAAGTGCTTTCATCTTTGGAATATAATTTGATTCTGGGTGGGTGGTGAGGATAATGACGGATGACCCAGTAACAAGACGTTTTCAGAAATCATTTCAAGTGTTAAACCCATAAAACCATTCCTCCTCTTTGTCATTGGTTAAAGGTTTTCAGTTTGACTGTTAAATTGTATAGAATGGTAGATCCATATTCACGGATATAAGCACTAATGACAAGGCCATAAAAACTACATATTCCATGACAATGTGATGAAAAATATACATTTCTTTAACTTAGGAGAAAATAAATAAGCCAAACTGGTGATAAAAAGTTTTAAAAATTGCGCAATAAATTATCCTTTTAACTAAATGAAACGAAATATTTCCATCTGGAATTAAATTATTAATCACATCAACTTGCCCTCTGCTTCGGATCTTTATGAAAATATAGCCAACATCTGAATATATTATCAGTTTTGCCCTGAAAGAACTTGAAACAGCAGGAGGGAATACTGATAAAAGCATGCTAATATACCCACATCCCTAGTCAATTTTCTTCATTAATATACATATTTAAAAGCAGAGCATTATGTAAATGATCTTGAGTTCACAATTAGATTTTGCTTTATAATTTGGTGATTTTGTTCACATTAACTATCTACCTAAGGCAAAGCATTATATTGCTACATAGTTTAACATAATTATAATGCAAACATTAAAACCCTATTTTTATTCTTTGTCATTATTTTAAATAATTGACTTTACTTATTTTTAGCACATAACACATGACAGTTTTTATTAATTGCATGTTCATCTCTATTGAATGTTTTTTACATTACTGATATGGAAATACAGGATTTATATTGATAAATACACTCCTTTCCAAAATAATCTTACATTTATACTTTGGTCCTGTGATAAAAAAAAGATTTTAAAAAGTTCAATCATTAATTAGTGAAATTGTATATATGACTTGTTCTGTTAACATTTTGTGTACTATTGTAATGATTAAATAAAACTAAAATTGAATAGTTTTACATCATCATGTAATTCAAATTTGTCTCTTCGTAAGAACTAGAAGTAGTCTGTTTACTATGTTTATTGGGAAATAATTTGTTAGAAATCTCTGAAAAGCATCTGCATCACTGTGCATTATCAAGACTCCCCTTGTTCTCTTTACTAGATAACTTGGGATGATCAGACTCAGAACAGATTTTCAATCAGAATGCATTTTGCCAAATGGGACACCAGTACCCCTCCTACCTCTGGATATTGAGTCTCTTTAATAATATTTCCAGCATGTAGATATTTTGATTTACTTTAAACTTGCATAGTTATGGCTTAACTTGAAAATTTTAACACACAGACAGTAAGAATAAAATGAATAATCCCTAATTTATTTTGGAGCGATTTAAATAGATGATTTTTATTCCAAAGCATAGTAATCAGGATGATGAAGACTTTGTGAACATATTAAAGATTTGGAGCAATACTGAACTGTAGGAATACTTAAAAATGTTCAGAGGATTTGATACTGCTTGCAGATGAGACAAAAAGTCTATGACGATAACTACAGTGACTGGAATGGCAATTAAAGACCACAGAACATGTGCTATGGAATCAGATCTAGCAGGAATTAAGCCATATACATTCAGAAAGATGAGGCCTGGGTGTGCTTCAAATCATAAAAACTATCATTCAAGTTCAAAAGTAATGTTTAGGAACAGAAAAAGCTTCTACTAAGGTATTAGCGGTTCCACGTAAAGTCAAACTGCAGTAGAAGAGGAAAATGAGGTGATTTTAAGGTAATAGGAATACCAAGTTTCCTTTGAATATGTGTTAAAATATGTTCAATATGCGTGGGTTGAACAAAAGCAATAGGACAGTTTAGATGAAAGTTAAAAGGAAATAAATTCTTGTGGCAAAAGATTCAGTAGGCTAAATTTCTGAAGATATAAAGCTATTAAAAATGAATCAAGGCAATGCTTTCCTTGGATTTTTAATCTCACCTTCAGCTTTGCCACTATATTTTAGTCTGTTACAAGAACAAACATGGGAGAACCTCTGTCCCCGAGGTACTTCAGTAGAATGTGGGCAAGTGCAGACAATTAAGTAATAATGTGCTTTACACAGGTGGACTGAATTTGCTTGGCATTGTGACTAACACTGATTATAACTAATTTAAGTTCATGAAGCTGCTACTCTTAAATTCTGTTGACTTATAAGAGTTTATAGAGGAGCAGTTTTTTTGATTCTGTTATGCAAATTTATCTTGTGTCTTAACACCTGCTATTAGCTTAATGCCTTTAATAAAAAAGAACTATTGGTAGACAATACATTAAACATTATGTAATTAGTTTTTAAGTTGCACCAAATATATAAAGCAAATTAATATTTCAATTGAAAACTATTGTCTTCCCTTTAATCTACAGTAATAAATTATTATTGTTAAAGAGAACAATTGGCTGTTTGTATATGTACAATTGAAACACTGAGCTTTGCTTCAAATTGAAGTAGTTTCACGAATATTGCATAAAAAGAAAACTAGAAAGAGGTTCAGCGTTGTCAAAAATAAATTAAGATGTCATGGCCAATAATAGTAGTGGAGTCTACAATAAACGTTGGGGATCCAAATGGACAACCTTGTTTAGTGTCAATAAAACAAAAAGTATTGTTGCTTGCAAACAAAAGAAAAGTCAGCCAACCCAGTCTCTAAACAACAGTAAGAAACACTTTATAAAAAGAACAGATGTTGGCGTCAGGCAGCTTGGGAGGTCCTTCTGCTTCTAAATCTTTAGTCAGGATGAAACACTCTGGGCATCACCCCTTTTATTCCATCCCAACAGGAAGGGGTGGAGCCTTCTCAGGTCTTTGTGGGCAGTGTCAGTTGCCATTGCTGGGGCAGTCCTCGGTACTACATGGAAAAGAAGGAACAGTTTGAGACAGCACCTCCCTCTCAGTTTGAAGTGGCATCACTTACCTTACTTAACCCCTGAAAGTGATCTTCAGGTGCACATGCATGACCAAGGACACTTCATGAAGCAGAAAATAAAAATTATCCTATCCTCTTAACTGATATCAACTTCTGAAAAGGGACAATTCTGACCATATAGATAGAAAACAAAACCTGAAAACTGTAGCTCAGCCAAGCAAAATGCTTAACCTTACTTGCACTTGACCTTAAAATGACAATTAATGATTTATCTAATTTGTCTGTCAAGTGAGTAGTCCAGAAGTTCTTCCTGATGCCAACCTACCTTGTCACCTTTTATAACACACAACAGGGATGGAGGGAGGGGTTGGTGGGAAAAGAGAAAAGGGAAAAGATTATGAAAGCTCATGATAGTACTGCTTCCCTCAGTTGAGGAATAGTATGGTATTTAGGAGTGAGATGTGGTTCTGAAAGAGGATTCTAGATGAGATATTGGGACAGCTTAGCTATTACCTAAACAAACAGGCTTGATGAGCCGAATGATGTTCTCTTGTTTGTTCTTATGTGGTTAATAAAGGCAGAATATGATGCCAAGCTGGAAAGAAGATATATAAGTTACATCTTTTAGATGTATGGAATATCAAAGACTGAAAGGGATACCAATGCTTAGTTAAAGAGAAAGACTTGGTATGGAGGCAACTGGTGATGTGTTGAGGAGATTCAGATAAAGGTGGCTGGAGTATGTGGAGTGAATGGCAGAGGATGATTGTATGAAGAGGTGAACCAACATGGCTGTGGAAGGGATGAAGCCCAAAGAGACTATGAACAAAACACAGTTGCCCTGGTGTCAGATAATATGAAAGCAACAGGTCTCATTCCCAAGGATGCGTATGAGCAAGAACAGTGAAAGAAAATGTCTGATTGACAACTCGTTCACATGAAAAATGGCCATTAAACTGTAAAAATAAAAATAGATGGAAAATGCAAAACAGTAATTTTATAATTCACAAATTATATATAGGGCTGTCAAACAATTGCCTTTTTTAATAGCAATCAATTGAAAAATTTTACTTTATACCACCTATGATGAACACACAATTAGTGAATTAAGACAGTACCCTAAATATGCAGTCTCGGTGTTTAACAACCCATTTGTAGTCCAGACATGGTACCACCAGTCAGAATATTAACACTTACGGTAGTTCCTTATTTTGTTTTGGGCTCAAGTAAAGCAGCTTGCTATTATTCAAACAATGGTGTAATAACATAAAAATGTTTTTTTGTATTATTAAGCAAAGGAACATTAGTCAATTTTTGCCTAATCCAAAGAATAACTAAATACAATCACTTATTTCTTCTTATGAAGCCAGCTACTCAGACAAACTAACCTGTCAATATTTTCAGAAGATAATGAGTCTGTCTCTTCCTATATTATATGACCAGAGAGGTGAGAACAGCCTCTCACAAGGGACTGCTGTAGCAGGTGCTGCAAATTATTTCTGTGCAAGTTGTGCCAAACTGTCATAGGCACCTGAATGTTTTGCCCACAACTCCAATAGACACTCTTCCATTTTGATCATGGGCTTTGCTGTGTAACGATCCACAGATGTATCTACAAGGTTCTCCCAGTGTTATCCTCTGAATCAGGTATACTTAGGTAGGACCTTTTTTTGATGATTCAGGATATGCCATCTCATCCAGTAACATTGGGGGGGGGGGGGGGGGGGCATTTCTTTTAAATATTTCCCTTAGACATACCCACACCTCATGTCTTTCAGGTTTTCGATGCATTTCAGATCTTTTAAATGAAGACCAAGTACAGAGGCCATTTTTAGCCATAAGATGTTGAAAAATGATTTTCTCTTTGTTTAATATGCTGTAAAACTTAAATCAAACCACGTACCCTGGATCATCATCTGACACCTTCATCACATGCAGCAAATGACCCAGGACAGGTAGGACCACTAAGCAGGATATGTACTTTATTCCACTAAGCAATTCTGTCATATATCTGTTATGAAAAATATTAGTACAAATAATACCAAAGGCATTAAAAAAGATAGTGATACAAAAAGTTAATTTATCATATAAAACTGAAGTACTATTCAGACAGGATATGACTGTAAAGCAATTTTTACACTGGAGGTTTTTAGTATTTATGACTAATTTGTATGGAATAAGAAATTCCAATATGAACAACAAATATGGGACTGTTTACTAGATTTACACATATTCATCACATCAAAAATGTTCTATGCATTATGTAATCAGTACCTCCATGTTAAGAAAGCATGGTGTCAAGAAAGATAAAAGTTGTATGAGTGATGTATGAAATTCAAAGTTATTTTTTATTTTTTAATAGTATTGCATTTTAATAGCTTATCAATGCTACTACAGACAATAACTTGCCTAAAGCTACCACCAGCATGCTCCTCTGACAAGTCTTTTGTATCTGGTCCATTTTATTTTTTGGCATCTTCGTGCTTGTGAGATAGGCTTGTATTCGAGAAAGGCCCTGTTTGTTTCAATGCAGGTGGGTAATTGTGATCATTTTCAAAGTCAATTTCCAGCACATGGAAATGTCTTGAATAAGGAGTTCCCCTGTTTATCCTTTCTCACATTGCTGCTTTTAAAGCTCTTTTGCTTTGGCTGGGCTGTGTTTAAAATGGTCCACTAGCTCTCTACACATCGTCAACATATTTTCAATTTCACCGTCACAAAAAACACCTAAAATATAACTTTGTAAACTGTGCAGTGCACAGTGACTGTTCACAGGGTAAGAGTTTTTCGCTGTCTGAAAACTGAAAAGGAACCACCATAAACTTTGTTTTTGTCAGCTATTGTTACTTACTACTTTAGGGAGCAAGGAATGTTGAATAAGGCATGTGCTAAAAACAATTAAGGAAAGCAAACTTTTGAAATTAATCGCATGCACTAACACTTTAACTTGGACAGCCCTAATATATATATATATTCTGGGTTTGTAGCTCTAGAAATAGGTTTAGAATATAAAGGTTTTCTCCTCCGACGTTAAAGTAGTAAAGTATAAGCAAGATGTTAAAGCTGTTTTTCCACTGTAGTGCTGTGCGCACATCCCAAAAATCTATCTACAAACCCACTTTTATTATTTGCTGCTGGGAATGTTTCCTTTCACTACAACAGAAATGTAAAATTTTGGGACAATAGAAGGAAAGGAAAAACATATCTCAAGACATGTTGATAATTAATGGACTATTTCATTAAAGCAAAGTCAATTAAATGTATAGCGTACTTTATATCTTAAGCTGTGACTTTGTGTATTAATATATGTTACTTCTGTAACATACTTACTTTAGGGACCTAATCAATGACTTTGTTAAATGGTGCGACTCAAACCACCTACACCTGAACACCAGCAAAACCAAGGAGCTGGTGGTGGATTTGAGGAGGCCCAGACCCCTCATGGACCCCGTGATCATCAGAGGTGACTGTGTGCAGATGGTGCAGACCTATAAATACCTGGGAGTGCAACTTGATGATAAATTAGACTGGACTGCCAATACTGATGCTCTGTGTAAGAAAGGACAGAGCCGGTTATACTTCCTTAGAAGGCTGGCGTCCTTCAACATCTGCAATAAGATGCTGCAGATGTTCTATCAGACGGTTGTGGCGAGCGCCCTCTTCTACGCGGTGGTGTGCTGGGGAGGCAGCATTAAGAAGAAAGATGCCTCATGCCTGGACAAACTGGTGAGGAAGGCAGGCTCTATTGTTGGCATGGAGCTGGACAGTTTGACATCTGTGGCAGAGCGACGGGCGCTCAGCAGGCTCCTATCAATTATGGAAAATCCACTAAACAGTGTCATCTCCAGACAGAAGAGCAGCTTCAGCGACAGACTGCTGTCACTGTCCTGCTCCACTGATAGACTGAGAAGATCGTTCCTCCCCCAAACTATGCGACTCTTCAATTCCACCCAGGGGTGTAAACATGAACATTATACAAAGTTATTGTCTGTTTTTACCTGCATTATTGTCAATCTTTAATATTGTTTTTTGCATCAGTAAGGTGCTGCTGGAGTATGTGAATTTCCCCCTGGGATTAATAAAGTATCTATCTATCTATCTATCTATCTATCTATCTATCTATCTATCTATCTATCTATCTATCTATCTATCTATCTATCTATCTATCTATCTATTAGCAATTATGGTAAAAAATGAGGAGCTGTTATATGTTTTTGTAATGTTTTCTTATAAAGCTTCATTCCTGTAAATGATACAGCTCTAAGGAGACCTTTTTAAGAGAATAAAAACCTGCATTTATTTGTTGCTGCTGCTGGAGCTAACTGTAACCCATCAAAAGAGTGTCGCTCTCCATAGTTTTTGCCTAATGTGTTTTTTCTAATGTAATACATTTTTACATATACAGCTCCTACATAATGGGCTCTTCAGTTTTATAGTTTGATTCCTGCACAGGCCACTCAAAGTCAGGAATGTCTTTTCATGAACCATATTCTGCCCTCGCGATTGCGTATCCGTGCAAAGCTAGACAGATAGCGAACAATAACTCCAGTAAACTCGTTTCTTGTTCAGAGTGAGGTTTTTACTGATAAATCTTTCATTTTTGATTGTAAAACTACAAAACACAATACAAAGGGTGCTTTCAGTACAATTTTCACACCAAACAATCAATTAATAAAGAAATGCATATAAAAATTAATTAACCGTAGCAGATAAACATCTTAACTAACATTTATAAAATAATTATTTAAAAGAGAGACTTACAGGCATATCTTTGCCAAGGCTTAACGTGAAAAAACTGGTGTCATGAACAGCATTCAGAACTTCACTAAGCTGCTTTTATAAGAAAGGTGAACTGAACAACTCGACAACATCAGTACTTAAAATGATCGCTAGGTGGCAAACCTTAAAATAAAGTGTGAACAGAATAAACCACTTGTTCCATTTATTGATAGCATTGGTTGTAGTTCCCAAGATGCACTTTCTTCAGCTATTTCTGAAAAGGAACTGATGAATATTGTTGATGTTTTGATGTGTATTATGTAAGTAAGCTTATACTGTAGCTGTTGTTTTAGTGGAGCCTCTGATTCTTAGACCATCCTTTCAGAGGGCAGTGCAAACAAGCTCATTGTATGAAACAAAATAACATAATGTATTGATTACATAATGATGATAAAACAAACATACAGTATGCAACATAAAAAAACAGAAAAAAGATCCTAAAAGTTGGGGGCACTGTACTAATACCCATATATTATGATGTTGTTAGAAAAAGAAAAAAGGACAAAGCAAGACATCCTCAGGCGATCACTGCTTGACTGTCCCAAGGTGGCAGCTATTAAGGCAAACTCAGAGGAAGAGGAGGGTTCAGCACACCCACCAGAAACTGGAAGTGATGTCATCAGAGGCCAGTCTGTCAGTCATTCTTTCTGCAGCGAGAGGTAGAAGAAAGGCATTACATTACAGCACCAGCCCCTGCCTCAGAGGGTAATTAATATCAAATGATTCCTGAGTTCATCTCCCAAACAAGAACACTAAACACAGTACGTATAACAATTCAAGGCACTTAATTCCTCTTAATGCATAGGCCACAATCTTATAAGTTGTTTTGTTTGGAAACCTTTTTGGAAATTTTATGTATGGTTCATTGTTTAAATACTCGTAAAGGCTATCCTGTTTTTTTAACTGGATAAAATGGATTTGTCATCTACTGCAGTACTTTCTTCTTGTGCTGCCTCTCTTTTTACCACTCAAGCTGTGGGATATTGTGTTATCTATAAAACACAATCTCATAGTAGCTATACTTAAAACAGATGGAAAATTTAGCCTTTTCTGATCAGTCTGGAAAATTAAAAGCTTATAAGCAGGTAAAGAAAATGCAACAGATTAGGATTTCATTTTTACATTGACACCTATAACCAAAATAATTTTTACTAACACATTGACTTAGTTTTATCCTAGCTATAACATACTGTATATGTTTCAGTATAAATTACAACAAACATGACAAAATAGTTATGATACTTTCCAGCTGTTATGGTGAGATTTAAGTGGTATAAATGGAAACAACACATTCTGAGTTCCTTTGTCACTAGCTTCTTTTCACATCTTGTCAGTCTATGGAGGCCTAAAACCATTATCTGCTCTAGCAAGCATAATATAATCTACTGAGAGATTATTGATCAGGTAATTCTTTCAAATACAGTAGAACAACATGCTGGTATTAAATGCAGGCCCTCTCATCCTTGTACACATCAGCGTTTTTCAGCCAGGTTGGACTTTGCAACACCCAAGACAAACTCCATTATATAGTGCATTTTGCGTTTAAACCTTATAACTAAACATCCCCTTCAGAACAAGTGTGTGGCTAAACATTTACATTAACAAAAGCAACATTGTTTTGTTCTGCAGTGAAAAGTATTACTAGTCTGTTTTCTATAGTCCATGTTTTATAGCTCATTTCCCTGATACATTTCAGCATTATTTGATATATACTGTATATTTGTACATTAAGAACTGTATACTTTTGGACAGTCTCCTTAACAAGCAATTTGCAGAGGCTTGTGGTAGATACAAGTCTTACTGTTGGCCTGGACCAACAAAGAAATCACCGTGTTTTTACTAACAATGATGCTATCAGACACCTGTGTTAAGGAGCATGGGCTTTCCTGGGTGATTTAAATGTGTCCTAATGTAAACTTATCCTTGCCCTTTTAATGAGTGTTCAGAAAAAGGAGCAACTTAGAGCTTTGCAGGACTATAGTTAAAATGAAGATCATTTGTGTTATGCAAAATAAAACAGAACCATTCCTGCTTGGTCCTGTAAGTGTGTGTGAGCTAAATATATTTTCTTGATCAGATTCATATGCCAGGTTCACTCTCAAGGGTAGAGTGTAGTCTTATTTGAGGATTACTTTGCAGGAAACCTCTATCAACAAGGCAAAAATGGCATTTATTTATATAGCACATTTTCATACAAAACAACTGTACCTGAAATTACTTTACAAAAAGTAAACAAAATTACAATCACAAAAATATAATGGAATGACCCATAAAGGAATTCAGTGTAAATTAATTTACCTTTGACAACTGGCAGCTTGTAAGTCTTTTTTAGTTACACTAACTGAACCCCAAGCCTCATCATTATAACAGAATATTACAAAATTGTCCTAAGGGCCAATACCTTCCTAAAGAAATAGTTGGCAGCAGAAGTCATCCATAATCCAATATCCTGAAAAGATTTTTCTCCTGCAGCCAGTTACCACCTAATCTCTCTCTCTTTTCTATTAATTCCCCAGCTAAAACCCTGAATACTTCATTCTCAAGTGTTATCAATGATCGAAAAATCACTAAGGGTAAAAGAGGTTAGCTTTCATAAAGGATACAATATGGCTGGATAGATACTGCAATGTGTCACCTACTCTGAAAATAGCTGCCAAAAATAAATACATAAATAAATAAATGAAAACCAGGAACTATCTTCGTAGCCTTGTGGACAATGACACCAACAGAACCAAACTCATCAAATCAAATTGTATTTGTCATGTGCGATTTAGTTGCTACACTTTGAATCTGTGCATTAAGTAGACAATAAAATAGCAATAAACAATAATATACAACTTTATAAATATCAATAAAGGCTATTTTGTTAAATGACAGTAATTATATGCATTATATTAAAATTACAAAAATATGTTATTAATAAGTAATAAGTAAACAGAATTAATAACTTAATATATGAGAATTAACAATTTGGACATCATGTAGGTCTAGGGGCTGCCTTAGTTCAAGATGCAGGTGGACTGTGGGCAGAAGCTCCTCCTCAGTCTTCCTAAGCTGATCTTCCGGCAATGGTAGCGTTTCCCTGATTGCAGCACAGAGAAGAGGCTGTTGTTGGGATGGTAGGCATCTTTGAGAGTTTCCCTTGCTTATTATATTTATATGACATTGCTTAGTATAGATGTCCTGATTTTGAACTGTGCACACCTGTTGATCAAAGGAGAAGTTTAAGAGGGGGTGGAGGAGGCCAGGCTACCCTAAAGTATGCATGTTAGAAAAAAAATCTCTGATACAGGGTTGTTTTATTGCTCATTTTTTTAGGCCATAGCAAGGATCAGGGAACACTCCTTGGTCAGGGCGTCAGCCCATCATAGGGTGAAGACACATGACACCTTGTATACATTTTCAAACTTGTTTAACAAGAAGAAAGTGTTTTATTTTGATGAAGTACGATACAAGCAGAGAAAGAAAAAATTTTTGTCATTTCAATATCTTTAATGGAACAATGTCACTTGTGTATTTTTTCATAATTTCAAAGATTTAAACTGGTTATTAAGCGAGATTTAGGTTATATTGAAACATATATTATGAAAAACTTATGATATGTGACTTTGGATTTTATGTAAATACATGTACAAGTGAGATTTTGACTCTAAGAAATACAAGCATTTTTTATGGTTCCCCTGGCCATCCCCGCAAACCTAAATGTCAAACTCTGCCATTGTCATTGATGCATTCAGCTGACCACACCACTGTGGAGCCATGCTGTCCTGCTGCATGCTGTTTCTAAACCAGGCAGTAATACCTCCTGTCAGGATACTAAAGCATTTCTATAGTTCTGTTTAGCTTAGCTGCTTTATTGCAATATGACACAAAATCAAAATATTTTAGTTTTTTTGCACTTTCCATCCAAACAGCAACATAAAACCTTCCACAAATTATACTGCAAAAAAAAAAAAAATAAATAAAATTAATGAAAATTAATAAAAAAAGTAGTAGTTCTTGTGACCCTGTATTGGATTAAATGAGGTGAAAAAGTTATGTTGACATTCAACACTGACTTCATTGTTAAAATCAGACAAGGTCCAGCAGTAGGGCACCAGTTAACACTGTCCAACTCGGCTATCAGAGTCTAAAGGCATCCACCTGTTCTTAACCATGGAGACTGTCCTGTTTCTCATAAAGATTGAGAAAGAAAAAATATGCCATTTTTTATGTCAGCTACCACATCAACCAGGTTCACAGGTTATAGTCATTCATCGATCACTAAATGTTTTCCAATTATGGCTACAACAGCCATCCAACTTATTTAATACAACAAGCAGATTTGTGCCAGTATAGTTGTTTCTTCTTTGGTTATGTAAAACTTCCACACCATTAAATGTATATTTGGTAGACTTAGGTGATGGTCCCCATTTAAAAAAATGCATTCCAGTAACCAAAGGATCACAAACATTCTTGGAAAGTGTATGATGGGGTACAGGAACAGAGACTTCATCTGAAGGCTGACTGTCTAATCCAGGAGGAGCAATGTCGATTCTGTTCTGACCGTTGAACATTGAACCAAACCTTTGTTCCTGCATAAGTGATATGCAATTTTTGTGCTGGTCCCTCATCATGCCACATCCAACCTACTGTTGTTTCCATTCACTAACATATTGTAAGTAGGGCCAAACCTAAACCATAAGTGAAACTGACTTTTGCCCCCTATTACAGACCCATTTATAGGTGAAACTTTTGAAAGGCCTTAAAGACTAGACTTTTTTTATGTATCAATAGTAATATGCTTGCAAAATTATGTCGACTCAGCTGTTTTGGAGTAATGATTTTTTTGTGCCCTCCCGTCCACCATACAACCATCTTTCCCAATAAAATAGCTTAGATTTTAATTTGGTTCAGTTTCATTTATATGCAGATTTTCATTAGTACTGACTAAGCTTTTTTGGAATAATATGCAGTTTTTGGGTTGTTTCCCCATTTTGACTCCCCTTTCCCCTTCCCTGATGAAATTATCGAAATGCCATAGAGCCAATATTTTATGTTGGTCCAAAGGCAACCTTTTGTGAAAGTCAGGTCAGCAGTTTTTCCTTGATAGATGAACAAACAAACAGAGAAGATATGATCTAAGGGTTAAAATAGGGTCCTTATTGTGCTAGATAGATAGATAGATAGATAGATAGATAGATAGATAGATAGATAGATAGATAGATAGATAGATAGATAGATAAATAGATAGATAGATAGATAGGTTAACACCTAAACATCATTATCATTGTATCATAACACACAAGAATAATGATTTCCTTGCTCTATTTACTATTCCACCCAGAGGTAGAGGCAGATGTAAAATATTTAGTATTACACATCTGCTTAAAGGCTTCCCCCACTTTAACAGAGTAAATTCATAAACATCCTAACTGCAGATAACTGGAATCCAGGGCTACCAATGGCCTGGATGTAGGCTTGAGTCTTGTTTTCTGCAATTTTAAATAACTTACCTAGAATTAGCTTTGCTAAATGACAATTCTGGACTTGTCGATCCTAATTATCGTTCCTGTTGACAGGCAATACAGTTTAGTGGCTAAGGTTATCATTACAACTCTTATCTCTCTGTGTGTGAAGCAGAAGAAAATGGATATTCTACTTTTGCTTCAACAGTAAAAATAAATGTACAAAAATGCCTTATATGACATACTGTTTGTTTGGAATGATGCATAGTATTATATATGCAATCCAAAATGCATGTTGTTATTGTTTCTCTGGGTTAAGATAGAGATCTCCATGCCGTCTCCATTTCCATATTACTATAATGATTTGGCCATGAGAAGTACAGGCTTTACCTGCTGTTAGAGGATCATCCCTATGCACCTATGACTTTGCCACATAATATGTAGCACCTCCTTGTATGAAAGAGACCCTAGACATTGTGGAGGAAGCTGCTCCACACAACTTGTCTGTCTCTCTACACAGGAATGGGAATTATAGGCAGCCAAACACAAATGTTTTCTTTAAAATATACATCAGTCTTTTTTTTCTGTTCCTTTCTTCTTTTGTGATGTTGGAACAGAGAAAGTGAATTTGCTTGTGTAAATATATACAGGTTGCTTGTCTGATTTTTATTCAACTGCTCACTTAAGTTTTGTTGTAGCATGCACTACTGTTTAAGGAGGGGAATATAGACTTTTCTGTGAGATCTGAACAGTGACCAGGATCTACTTTTGGAAGACATGATATACTGAATATCAACAAAATGCAGATGAAGAGTAAGAGGACAGCCAAGTATATACAAAGAACTGGAGCCGCTGATTGCTCACATAACTTTTTTCAGATTTAAAAATGTAAAGGAGAATTTAGTAGTAATATGAGAAAAGCAACACTTAATAACTGCTCTAAAATAACTCCTGATATGTCAGTACCATTATCCTCAAAGTAATGTTTTTTCATAGCTTTTACAATTTTTTAGACAACTGCAAATTACACACAACCAGAATCAGCCTGTGAACACAATGGTTCTGATATTCATTATTCATTTGGAAAAAATAAGGAATGAATAATTTATTGTTTTTTGTATTTGAAATGTAATATTCATCATAAAAATCTCAATTATGAACACTTACAAAGCCTGAAGCACTGAAAACAAATTATAAGACACAGTAATTACAATATTCATATACTGAAGAAGTGCATTTGAAAGCAGGTGTTTATGGCATCAACTTTGCATTCAACAGTTTACAATATTCCTGTAGAGTTTAAATAAATTTTTCACAGTTGCGTTGTTTAGGAGAGTAATATCCATTAACCTTTTTAACTGCATCAGATTTTAGGGTTGCAAGGAGCGTCCATTTTAAAGGGATAAACCGGCAATGAATGAGGCACCAGTCCACTGTAAGGCACTTTGACACACTCACAACCACACCCATGCTATGGATACAGAGAATCATTTGGGGTAAAATCAAAACCTTAATTAGTGAATTCCAATGGTCAGAAATGTACTTTGGGGAAAAGACAATAAAAGTCTACAGTCTTAAGGCATTGACATTTTAATGTTATTTTTTATTAAATAAAAAAGTCTGCCCTAACAATAGAGTGCTCTAAGTTGATCTAAATGTGGAAAATCTTTGCTTTTTTCCTTCAGCAAAGAATATTCCATAACCCTAACACCAACCCAACCCCTAACCTGTGAGTGAGGACAAAGGGGCATATCTAAGGACAGAGTTCTGAGGAAAAGCCATTGTCTGCAAGCTAAATAAACCTAACCCTGACCCTCCTTCCACTAGCAAGTACATAGAGAAAAAATAAATGAGTCTTTTGCTGAAAAAACATTTCTATAGACTACTTACTTAAAAGATTTTTCAAAGGCTTCATCAAATAGGGTTCATGAATAGGAAGTAGAGTTAGGTTTTAGTTATCAATTTAGTGTCAAAACAATCAATTTTATAATACCTTTGTGAAATGAAGTGAATGAAATGCAGACATACTGTGTCCTATTTATCAACTTGCATTTTATTATATGCATTTTTTCAAAAGTGTCGTTGGGTGAGCTGTGTCCTGCCCTTTACACAGTGTGGGTATCTTAGGAATGGGAGGGAGTTTACATTATAATTAAACAGAATAAGCCACTGTTGACAAGCTAATAGAAAAGGAATCACAGTAATACATAGTTCACAATTAATTTAGTAAATTTAATGGTTGCCTGTTGTAATAAATTGCCATCCTACCTTACTAATAAAGAATTAGAGAAAGCTTTTATAATTGGACACATGTACCAAGCCTTCATTTTAATAAATAAGCTTAGCCATGAAAGAAACACAGACATTTTACCATGATGCTTATTAGGGAATAAATCACATTAGGATGTAGATGTTGTGTTCTCTGTAGAAAACAGTTGCAAGCACAAATCATTCCTGCACAAAAAGATCATTTTTTGTTAATGTGCATGTAATACAAATCTGACCTTCTCACAATCCATTTTAAATAAAAAAGTAAACAATTAATGCCCCATACTCCCGAGCCCTGGATAGAACTGGAGTCAGAAAACAAGATGTGTATTTGGGAATCTTTCATCTCTACAGCTGCTTATTTAAAAGGGTAACAACTAGAACTCATTATTCCAATATTTGGGTTCATCTTCCCTTCTCCTATAGAAGAAAACGCAAACTTATGGTTATAGTCCTTTCATTAAGTACTTTATAATGAATTGTTTAAGAAAACACTACTCCTACAGGAATGACTTTTACATACTTTATAAGAGATCTAGTCCCTTGGACACCTAAACAGAGTAAGCATCATCTAGTTGTAAGTTTCTCAGGGTCTGTACCTTCATAGTGGTGTTAAATTACTTCAGAGTTTGCCTGCATTCACTCACCCCCTACAGCTATTCTATAAGGATGTGTGTGTGTTTCACACATTGCTTGAAACTGTTCAGTGGCTGAACCTGCCCAGTGTTATTGGAAAGTTAGTTTAGTTTACCTACAGCATTTAGAAGAAGAAGACAACCCTGGAAACAACTAAAGACTTAACATTCACACTATAAAGTTACAAACAATGCAGTCTTAGAATCAGACTTATAAGCAGTGTATTTATGGTTTGGATGTTGTCATCTTAACAGATCTTGTCCTCATTCAAAATCAAATCATATTTTATTTGTCAAATGCAATGCATATACACAGTTCAAATTGTAGTGAAATGATTAGTTGCTTAACTCTAATGCCTTTAACAAAAATAACAAAGGGACAAAGAGTATTTTATATAATATCAAAATCATAAATATTTTAATGTAAGAGAGTTAAGAAAATGGCATAATGTAATTCTAGACATGTGGATGGACTATGAAAAAAAGCTTCTCCTCAGTCTCTCTGAACTGGACTTTAGGGAGCAGAAGTGCAGTACAGAGATGGCTGGAATCAGTGATAATTTTCTAATTTGATATTGCTTGGTGTAGATGTTCCTCAGTGATAGACAGTGCACACCCAGTGACACGTTCAACTGACCACACCAATCTCTACAGAGCCTTGCTGTCCTGTTGTGTTCTGTTCCCAAACCAGGCAGATTCCTCCATGACCCTCAGGGATTCTGTTCTGGCACAGCTGGAAGGATGTTAAGCATCCTTTATCTTTTGTTGTCCACATTCTTATCTTTATTTTTTGGCTTTTGCTGCACCATCTGATTATGGGCTGTACTACAGTTTTGACATTTCACACTAGCATAAAAATGTCTTTTGGAGAGTCAGTGATCTGTAAACTCCCTTCTTCATCAAGATGGACATGTTGCTTTTAAATATTATTTATTCACTTTGCTGTCCTTAAGTGAGGCTTGACTCACTAGGTTGCTCTTTGGAGTAGATAGGTTACTTCAGCCTTTATTATGGTCACAATCTAGGTAATTCTATATTATGTTTTTTAATTTTATCTCCTTTTAACATTTTCTCCTTTAATATTAACTCCTAAAATATTAGCTCCTTTATTATGGTCACACTCCAATTCTTCTATACAGCTAAAGTTAAAGACAAGCAGAGCTTGGGCTGAGAGTGCTGAATTAGCATTTATACCTGGTTATAAGTGAAGAACTGAACATGTTGTCATTGGTTTCTTGGGTGCACATACCCAAAATTTTGGTTGAGAATTGGTGGAATGTTTTATTTCATTACGATTGGCAAAGGTTGAGTTATGATCATATTTCTCACTTCGGAGACGCATCTGAACCAATATCAGAGTTACTCATCTGTAACTGATGCTGCCTTAACACAGGTAAACCTAGAAAGTGCACTCTGAATCAAGGCCCAGTGTAGCATCCGCTGATGTTAAATTTGTCATTTCATGTTTTGCCTAATGACTATCCAATTTCTTAGGAGCCTACATGCACACCTTTCCCAAATTATCCAAACATTCAAGTGAGAGAAGATAAGCTGTACATATTACAGAGAAGCATAACCCAAACAAGTACCCTTGAAAGGAATATTCAGCACCAAATTATTTTTATTCAGATTATCCATCCTATAGAAGACGTTGGAGTTTGGCTCACTAGGTTTGTATTATACAGTAGTGCTGCTGCTTGGATGCTACAACTGTGAAATGCTTTTGATTCTCTGAAAAACTGTAGTTCTGAAGTCTGTAAACCTGTATAATTTTATGAAGACAGGCAGTGTGGCATAATGGTTAAGGCTTTAGACTACAATCCCTGCTACTGACACTGTGACCATGAGCAAGTCACTTCACCTGCTTGTGCAACAACTGGAAAAAGCAAAAGTAATGTAATGAGCTGTATGTCAAAAGTTGTAAGTTGCCTTGAATAAGATATCAGCATAATAATAATGAATGCTTCTCTTATGGACAATTCAAGATGGCAACCTAAAAAGCAATTTAATTCAGCTCAGTGGTAAGTATTTGCTGCAGAAGAACATGTTTACAATGTTTCTCTATTACTCCCAAGCTTAGACAGTCATCTGGATGGGTCATCTTGCCTTTCACTCCTAGTTAGTTGAATACTTAACATAGGTCTCACTGGTGGTCAGCAGTGTGTTCTATTTTGGCTCCAAATCTGCTGGATTCAACAGCAATGTGCACAAAATTGTGCAAAGACATAGGCAATGTGCATTGACATTGGATTTTACACTTTTGAATCTATGGGATTTATAATATTTTGTACAGTGCATATTCTTTTAATTAATACAGTGTCATAATTTACAGATCGAATAGAGAAAGAAAAACACAAACACAAAGAATCAACTATCACTCATTATATCCATGGTTCTATGAAATATTGGCCAGTCGATGCTGAGTGTGATCATGTAACATATTTATAGTAAATGTCTAATAACAATAATGATAAACAGTTGATGTTCCAGGACAAAATGTAGTGATGCAACCTACACACTGTAGTTTTTAATTGATGCTTTGGCAAGAGTGTTGTTTTCCTAAATGATGTGGTCCATCAAAATGATATCCTCATCCGGAGTGCATTGTCTTTATATGTCGCTGAGCCTGGAAGAACCAAAGTTGGGCAGTTGCCTGGAAGTGATGCTGTCCAATATCACCAATGGTTATTCCTTCAGAACTAAAAGTAAACAGAGCTAAGGTTAATGGCTTTAAAGTTTTCCTCCTTCAGTCCCACTCTTTTCCAGCATTGAACCCCTCAAAACAATTTAGTTCAATTCAGTTCAATATTTGTCCTTTAGTTAAATGTTCATCTAACCTAATCTCATGTGAATCACTCACAATACATGTATGGAATACATGAAATAATGTAATATATGTAAGGTATATCTATATATATAAAATTATTTTCGCGTTTGAAACGGAAATTACGTATGACCACAGAGGAACAGGAAAGACATTCTTAATAAACCTGATTCTTGCCGTGAGAGCAAATGGTGACATAGCTCTGGCTGTAGCGTCATGGGGAATCGCTTCTGCATTATTAGATGGAGGCCGTACAGCACATTAAGCATTGCAATTACCATTAAACCTCGCTCACGATGAAAATCCAATTTGCAACATACGCAAGGGCTCTGGAAAGGCAAAAGTCTTGCAACATTCAAAGATAATAGTTTGGGATGAGTGCACAATGACACATAAAAGAGCTTATGAAGCCTTGAACCGAACAATGCAAGTTCTCAGAGATCCTACCAAAATAATGGGAGGTACTGTCGTTTTACTCGCAGGAGATTTTTGTCAAACATTACCAGTTATTCCACGAGAGACACCAGCAGATGAACTCAACACGTGTTTAAAATCCATGGTTCTCCCACGGTCAGTTATATGTCGCGTGTTCTCAGATAGGTGCTCTTCTTTACTCCACCCTAGCGGCCCGCTGCTTCTCTTTCGTCTGCATCTTTTTGCGTTAAAACTGATTGTTAGTTTTTGTGTTGCAATTACTTAGTACGTTTTCTTTAACCTTTCACTTAATCTGGCACTTAAGTCTTCAATCTGCCTCAAGAATGATTAGTGAAGGTGGTAGGGAATGAGAACGGCGCCCGTACGTATCCGCGCACGTCTGCCCTGCTGCGCGCTGTAGAGAGTTGATTCTACAATAAAATAAAATAAAGATAAAAAAAGTAATAAAATCATCACCCCGAAAGCGGATAGTAGACGTCATGTAGTATATGTGTACCAAATTTCAAGTCAATAGGTGAAACGGTTTGCAAGCTACAGGTGATTTAAAATCCTGGACAGACAAATGAACAGCCACGGTAGCGTATTATAGAAGAAGATTTTACTGTTTAATAATTTATATGTATATGCAATGTGCTTCTTATATATTACTTCATATTCTCATATGATAATGATGTTAATAATGTTGTTTATATTGATTCTATGTTATTGTAAGTGCTCTTTATTTGTTGAAAAATAAAATTGGCAATTAACAAACTTATTTTATAAATACTACATCTTATTTTTTTCCCTTGCACTCAGTGAGCGAAGCCACTGGGTAATCAGCTAGTATTTTATAAAGTATATAATATATATATATATATATATATATATATATAGAGAGAGAGAGAGAGAGAGAGAGAGAGAGATAGTGCATGGTATTATCTATATTATTATATTTAACAGTGCTATGGAACCACTCAGCATGGCTTGAATTTTTTATATATATATATATATATATATATATATATATATATATATATATATATATATATATATAATATATATGCACGTTCTTTTCCAGTTTTATTGTCACCGATTTGTAAAAGCAGTACAGTTTCCGTAAACCTTTAACAAAGATTCCTGTATGCAGCTTTGTCCGATGGTGTACAGGCTCATATGGACAACTGTACCCCAACACAAGCAATCTTAAAGAATGAAAATGCAGGATAAGCTGCAATAGTTAATAGTAATAGTTAAAATAGTTAATAGTAAATGAAAACATGACCAATTTAAATTGTCAATAAAGCAAGCAGTTGTCACATAGTGAGACATAGATGCAGTGGACCAAGAGAGAGGAGGGTTAGCAGAAAGTATATAGCAGTGCTTCAGACAAGCCAAAAACAAAATTAAGATAATGGATGGATGGATGATGAGCACACATGGTGTACTTACTGCCCAACTTTATTATACGCCATTCATTACATTCACCTTGACGACAGCACCATTTTGAGTTCTTAACATCAGTACACACACAAAGAAAGGAAAGTAAAATAACCAAAACCTCAGAACCAGGGTGTAATGAATATGGAATATGCACAAAGTAACAGTCCTAACAATACATTTTGAATGAACAGTGCGTAAAGAATACTGAGCATACATAAATCTATGTGAAAATCTGGGGGTGAGCACATTTTCATGTTGATTGTCCTTTTTTCCCCCTAAGTATTTTGGTGTTTAATTTTGTTGCCTTGTTTTATTTATATTTTAGTGTTCAGAGCTAGTACTTCATTACAAAACAAACCTAAAAGATTGTATGAAGTAAAAAAAAGAAAATGTAATAATATAAAAATAGGATCAAATTTTAGATATTTAAAAATGGTCTCTGGTGCAAGATTTCACCTAAAGTCATCAGCACAAATAAAGACTATAATTATACATTTGCTGTAATTGAATCTAGTTTTCATTTTATTAGTATTATAGATTAAAAGGTATTGCCAGCTATTAATGTATACCAAAGAAAATTCTTTGAATGCTGAATTTGCACAAGAATATGGACAGGAATGTACATAATTATGAGGCTGTGTCAAAAAATTGAAGCAGGATTAAGAAAAAAAAATTAAGTAAAAAGAGTCAATGGCAATGTTAATTGTTAAGTGAAATGGCAACTTAATGTTAAATGAAAGCCTTAACAATAGAGGTCAAGTATCCCAATTATAAAAGCTTTTATATAATAGAAATCAAAAAGCTTTAATTCATCATTGCTAAAAAAGGACTAGAGGGGAGCTAACAGGATAAAAATCAATATTCATAATTTGTCTTTATTCACTTTTACCTAATTTAAGTTCAATCTAAAAGTGGGGGCAAACACTAAATGAGAACATAACAGAGCCAGTAATGCATACTTTTAGCACGGCAATCACCATGCCTCAAGTGTAACCTTTTCTGTTCATATCTTTTACATTACTTCTGTCTTTTATTCTGGCTGTGATATTTGTAAGGAACTAACAAAACTATAAACTCAATATAAAAAAAATATAAGGCCCTACATTTTAAACCACAATGATTATGCACACCTTAATAAGATGGGGGCACAACCTCTTAGTGTAAAGATTAAAATTACAAATTTTCTGAAGCTACTAGCGGTTGTCATGGGGCTTGTATATTTTCATGAAAATCTTCTCAGTTGAGAAATGTGGGATTCTGCTCTCCAGTTTTTATAGTAGGCATCCTAAAAGATGTCTTGGAAGTTTGACCCTTTAAAGGCAGATCAGGTTTCAGGTCCACGAGTGGGTTAGACCCACCTTCAACCCTGGACATGAGTTCCAGTGGATTATATAAAGCCACTCGTTCACAGAGTGCCATCTGGAGTTGAGCATTACAAGCTGAGTTGTGGGAAGACTCACTGGAAGAACAGAAGACATGACAAAGGTTTGGAGAAGATTTGATATGTAGTGGGTTACTTGATAAAAGTTTATCAAAGTACTCCTAAACCCATGAGATTATATCACTTATTGTTGAATGACAGTTGCCATCTTGATGCAGTGCAGTCTGAGGGATCAGAGATCACAGGCAGTTAGCTTTAGGCTTGCACCCTTGCCTTTTATGACCCAGAATTTCTCCAGATTCCAGTGAAAAGTCAAGCAAAATGACACCTTTTATTGGGTAACTAAAAAGATTATAATATGCTAGCTTTCAAAACAACTCAGGCCCCTTCTTCAGGCAAGATGTAATGTATTTGTATTTTTGTAAAAATGTATTTATAAGAAGATCTTGTATAATGATAAAATGATTTTAATTTATTTTGAGGTCTTTAGATGTCTACAAATATAGATTTATAAACTTGACTATAATAAAAATGTTATCTCTTATAGATATACTGTATATGCAAATGATCTTGCTTATTTAGGATCATTCCTCTTGCATACTTCTCAGTCTGCACAGAGACCTCAGCTGTTAATATGCAGGCTCCATTGGGTTAATTGCTGTAATAAAGGAGGTCTGTTTTGGCGACCTCAGCTTTTGTCTGAGAATATATAAAAAGAATTTGTGCAACACAACAACATAACAATTGAAGCTCAAAATGGTAAGGCACAGAAAAACAAAGAAGGTGAAATGCTGCCAAAAATATGTAACTATTAAAAAAAAAAAGCAATCTTTAATAAAAAAAAATATGGTAAAATTGGGTTCTACGATACCAGAAATCTTAGTTTTTATTTCATTTGCTGCTTTCTGGCACTTTTGCGAAGACTTCTGACCTCAGTTTTGCTATATTACAGGCTGAATTCATTTGCATCTTATGGTTTATTGTTATTTTTTATTTTTTTTTCTTATTTTTATGTTAATTGTGTTGATTTTGTTTATAAGTGGTTGAATATATAGTATCTCATACTGAATGTAGGTTCTGAATACTTACATGAATAAGACATTTTGAGTTTTTGATTTTTAATGAATTTGCAAATCGTTCTGAAAATGTTTTCACTTATTGGTTATTGAGTGTAAATTGATAGGCAAAAATGGCAAATTATCAATTTAAAATTATATCTCAACACAATAAAATGTGCAGAAAGTTAAAGGGGTCTGAATTCTTTTCTGAATCCATTTTACCTCTAAGCATTCTTTCTATAGAAGTGTCTGGATACTGCTGTTGCTGCACTTTTTCAAGCTCAACATTATAATCATTAAATAGAGTATTTGGCCACCCAGCATTTAAAATGCATTCCTGCTCAGTTTAATTGATGTGTTTAATGACAAAAACAAACTGTATTTTAGTTTTTAGACACTGAAAGGTAACTTCTTATAAGAAGAAGACAGGAGAGATAGAAAAATATAACCGCCAGCAGCATTGTTCTAAAACTAAGATTTGTCAGATGTCTAGTGATCTTTCACTGAATATGCCAATAATGAGAGACTCAGCAGTTGCCTATGGCTGGGGTAAAATTAAATGATTTTTGATATATAAGAACTGTCTGTTTCTGATGACAGATAAACTGAAAGAAAATGAATGTTATTATTTTCTTTACTAGTTTAAAGAAAAAATATATGTTTAATGTAACATGATATACTCTAAAGATACCAGATGGTAACATGATAAAGTAGGTCTCAGGGACCGCTCATATTCTTAACCAACTCTTGTTGTTTTTTCCTCCAAATAACAAATTTAACATTATATTTTCAGTAGGTTATTAGCTCTTATTATTACCTCTTCCAGAAGCTCTCATACTGATACTTCCAACGCGGAGAAGGAAGCTTCCTGCATCAAGACCTCCTCTGATGCTGCAGTCGGTTATCCTTCCATGGAGAAATTTATCCAGGACCAACTCACCACTTTCACTAACTCCTTTTAACAAAGCTGAAGTTAAAAACAAACTAAAAAAACTTCACAAAAGAAACTGAAGTTTTACTAAATTCTTTGAACTGCCTTTAAAATAAAATGCAAGTGCTGGAAAGCCAAGTTTCAAACCTCTCTTCAAAATTATTAGCTTTGGTGGACAGGAACTATTTCATTAGCATAAAGGAAATGCAGAGAAAGGAGGTCCAATACAGCTTTTAAAAAACTTCTTTTTGGCCAAAAACTTTGAACTGATCATTCAAAGATGTCACAGGATTCTTTTTCCCAGAGGGGACTTCTGACAATCAAGGGCTCTTATATTGTGGTTTCTTAATTACTTAATTCTTAATTATAATTATCCCAAATATGAATCCAAATAGTTCATTTTTATAGCAGACTTCAGTCCTTCTACAGAGCAAGCACGAAAGGCAATGAGCTCAATTACAAGACTGGCACACAGGGCAGATCTCCAACCATTTCTTCTCCAACCTACATGATTAAAACTGCCTTTTCTCCTTGGTATTATGCACAAGCTCAACTTGGTTTATGTACTGACTCTATTCTGCAATCTTTGTACTGGAACAATTTAGGTCATTATTTTTAATGCTGATGGTTTCAATAATTGTCTCACATTTTTCGTTTTTGTTATGGAGAGATTACTAGCTCAATCTTGATTCAGTGGGAGGACTATTCTGGTATTTTTTAGCCTTTTGGGTCACTATGGCCTGTCCATGCACTCATGACAGTTTGGCCTTTGGGAGCCACTTGCCAGGAAACACAAAAACCCCCACTGGACCTAGTTTATATCAAGTTATTATTATATTGTACTTATACAGCATTCTGTTTAGTTTTCATTCATTTATGCATTTAGACGGTCTTTATTTTGATGCCTTATTATGATGCTTTTCTTGTTTGCGGGCCCAACAGCAACAATTCATTTCTTGTATAGCCCAAAATCACACAAGCAGTGCTGCTGTGTGCTTTTACAGGCCCTGTTTTATGACAGCCCCACAGCCTTAACCTAACACACAGGAAAAACTCCCCAGAAAAGACCCTAGTAGGGAAAAAAATGGAAGAAATCTTGGGAAAGGAAATTCAGAGAGAGACCCCTTTACAAGTAGGTTGGATGTGCAATGGGTGTCAGAAAATTAGATAAATACAACACACAAAACAGAACATAAGCATTCCTATTCCTCTTCACAGAGCTAGATGGCCTGGCACCTCAGGGATACACTACAATAGTACAACAGTAATAGCACAAACTACAAGGCAAAATGCAAGAATAGATTATATCACTCACGAAAAACAGAACTATAACATATGAGGATACAGATTTGTTCAGAGTCCTGGAGACCTTGGCCAACAAGTCACATTCCACTGGCCATTGCACAGCTGAGTCAGTGCTGGGTTGGCGAATATGATGAAATGACCATTCCATCCAATGATTCCAGTGCTCCTTTATCTGAGATGGCATTTCCACATGTGAGTACCAAAAAGAGAAACAGAGTAGGCAAGTGTTAGTCTAATAATATCACATTACTTATTATTTTAGTACTAATGATTAACCACAGAGATGCAGTATGCACAGCTAATCACCTGTATGCTAAAGTGAAGTAGTGAGTCTTTAGCCGGAATTTAAAAGTTGAGACTGAAGGGCATCTGTTATAGAAGCAGGCAGAAGCTGTGGAGGCCTGTAGCTAAAAGCTCAGCCTCCCATTATTATTTTATGAACCTTTGGAATCATAAGCAGACCAGGATCTTAATATCTTAATACTCACTCTGATTTGCAAGTAATGATACCTTCAGATAAGCAAGTAAGCAGGACCTTGGCCATTTAAGGCTTTATATGCGAACACTAGAATCCCCGAAGGCAAAAGAAAAAACTCGTAATTCCAGGCCACCTTAAATCCCATCACAACTCTCCATTAGCATCTTTTATTTTGTAAATGTGTCGATCAGCATGAGCAGCAAGCAGCCTGCTATCCCATCCCCCCACCACCGCGGCTCAATTCAGGTAGAAAGGTCTCACAGTTCAAGGTGCGTGTGAGGTGCCTGGAGTTGTATAGGGTAAATAATATATTGTCATTTGGAACACATGCATTTCATGTGTGTTCCGTGTCATCAACAATGTATGTAAGTGTAGGATGAAAGGAAATGCGAGCAATGCAAAAAACGAACACATTTACGGGACTGGAACCAGCAACCTTCCGATTGCCAGCACAGATCCCTAGCCTCAGTGCCACCACTCCACCCATTCAGCTGTTAAATAATGACAAAAAATTGTTGCAGTCAGCATCATTCCCCCAATAATGAACATTTCTGTTTTATCTGTGTGCAAAGACAAGTAATTGTCATCCATCCACTCCTTTAACTCACTAACATCTAATTTAGGACAACATCGGAGAAACATCATCTTGGTTTACAAGAAAAGTATTACTGGGTGTCATCTGCATCTGAGGTTATCTATACTAATAAAAGGCAAAGCCTTCACTGACTGACTGACTGACTGACTGACTGACTGACTGACTGACTCACTCACTCACTCACTCACTCACTCACTCACTCACTCATCACTAATTCTCCAACTTCCCGTGTAGGTAGAAGGCTGAAATTTGGCAGGCTCATTCCTTACAGCTTACTTACAAAAGTTAGGCAGGTTTCATTTCGAAATTCTATGCGTAATGGTCTTAACTGGAACCTCTTTTTTGTCCATATACTGTAATGGAAGGCAGCAAGATGGCCGTAGGAGATGGAGTTGCGTGTTGCGTCATCACGCCTCCCACGTAATCACGTGAACTGACTGTGAACTCAGTACGTAGAAAAGAAGTAGGAGCCCCAAAGAGCGCTGAAGAAAACATTCATTACACAATTGACAAGGCAGCGAAACAATAAGAAGCGAGTGAGTGATGCATACAAGCATCTTCATAAGACACGAGGTATAAAAAAGCACGGTGTAAACCGTAAGTTTAAATTAAGTTTATAGAAACGCTCCCGCTGCCGTTTGCAATACCATATTCGCGAGATACAAGTTTAATGAGAAGACACGAGGTATAAAAAAGCACGGTGTAAACCGTAACCTTAAATTAACTTTATAGAAACGCTCCTGCTGCCGTTTGCAATGCCATATTCGCGAAATACAAGTTTAATGAGAAGACACAAGGTATAAACGAGAGTTTGGATCACTTTGTAACAGAATTAAAATTGCTGTAGCGAGAAACTTTTAACTGCCGGGTCTTAGCTAACATTAAATAAACCCGTGGACATCGCAACTTCATACAAGAGAGCGGCTCACGTGAAGTGACTGAACGCAGCAGGAGTGATCACTTCGATGAATCAAACCTGTTCAAACAACACATTACACAATTGATAAGGTAGGAAAAGAATATGAAACAAAGCACGGTATAAACCGTAACTTTAAATTAAGTTTATAGAAACGCTCCCGCTGCCGTTTGCAGTACCATATTCGCCCCTGCGAAGCGCGGGGATTTTGCTATATATATTAAACTATTTCAACCATTCTATGATCTGCTTCTCGCAACTGAAAGAGGGCACCGTGGCAGAAGTTAGCCAACTTGCTGACCAACCACAAGCGTTACCTGGTAGGTAACCACCCATACAATCAGATTGTGAATCAGATTACAAATGCCTGCAATGTAATTACCCCGATCTACATGCTGTCAAATGAACGAACCACACGCCGTGGCACAACGTTAGGGGCTTCGCCTCTAGCGCTGACGTCCGAGGTTCGATTCCCGTAAGGAAGTGCAGTGAGTGTGTACGCCTGATGAACCCACAATTACGGCGAAACACGTGTCGCGTACTATGTATCTTCAAAGCACAGTGTAAACTGTAAGTTTAAATTGAGTTTATAGAAACGCTCCCGCTGCCGTTTGCAATACCATATTCGCGAGATACAAGTTTAATGAGAAGACACGAGGTATAAACGAGACTTTGGATGACTTTGTAACAGAGTTAAAATTGCTGGAGCGAGAAACTTTTAACTGCCGGGTCATGTTGCGTGTTCTCGGGTAGGTACACCAAAAAATGTATACATTTATGCATGTAATGGGCAAACAAAAAATGTACTATACCCGAAAGCACTGCAGTAGTACTCAATGTATCTTTACTTCTTAAATGTTAATGTTTTACTGTTTAATAATTTATACGCTTCTTATATGTTGTTCAAATTCTTTTATCAAAATACCAGTAACAGCGCACTGCACGATAACGTGGAGTGAATACACTTGACATGAGCATTCATGTTATTTATCCTCTTTCTCTGTACGTTTACCATTCGTTTGCTCAGAGGTAGCTGCGCTTGCTGCTTAATGAGCAGCTCTTCACCCTAGCGTCCCGCTGCTTCTCTTCTTTTGTCGGCATCTTTTCCCATTAAAACTGATTAAGTTAGTTTTTGTGTTGCGATAACTTAGTATGTTTTCTTTAATTTTTCAGTTAAGCTGGCACTTAAGTCTTCAATCTGCCTCAAGAATGATTAGCGAAGGTGGTAGGGAATGAAAACGGCACCCATACGCATCCGCCACGGCCGCACTGGTGTGCGCAGCTGTGAGTTGATTCTACAATAAAATAAAGATAAAAAGAGTAATAAAATCATCACCCCGAAAGCGAATAGTAGACGTGACGTAGTATATGTGTACCAAATTTCAAGTCAATAGGTGAAACGGTTTGCGAGCTACAGGTGATTTAAAATCCTGGACAGACAAATGAACAGCCACAGTAGCGTATTATAGAAGAAGATTTTACTGTTTAATAATTTATATTTATATGCAATGTGCTTCTTATATATTACTTCATATTCTCATATGATAATGATGTTAATGTTGTTTATATTGATTTCTATGTTATTGTAAGTGCTCTTTATTTGTGGAAAAATAAATTTGGCAATTAACAAACTTATTTTATACATACTACATTTTATTTTTTTCTCTTGCACTCAGTGAGCGAATCCACTGGGTAATCAGCTATATATATATATATATATATATATAGATAGATAGATAGATAGATAGATGTAGATATGTATATATATGTAAATATGTATATGTATATATATATGTATGTGTGTATATATATATATGTATGTATGTGTGTATATATAATATATATATATATATATATATATATATATATATATATATATATATATATATATATATATATATGTATGTGTGTATATATATATATGTTGATATGTGTATATATATATATTTGTATATATATATATATATATATATATGTATATGTAGATATGTGTATATGTAGATATGTATATATATGTATATATGTATATGTACAGTATACATATGTTTGTGTGTGTGTGTATATATATATATATATATATATATATATATATATGACAGCAACACTCATAACAATGACAACACAATTACATTGACAATCATGTTACGTTATTTTTAAAGTGTTTCCTTTTCTTTTTCATAACCTCTTTAACACACTACTTCTCCGCTGCGAAGCACGGGTATTTTGCTAGTTATACAATAAAATAAAAATTAAAAGAGGAATAACCTTGGAGGTCAATCATCACCCCAAAAGCGGATAGTAGACGTCACATAGTATATGTGTACCAAATTTCAGGTCAATAGGTCAAATGGTTTGCAAGCAACAGGAGATTTAAAATCCTGTACAGACAAACGAACAGCCACGGTAGCATATTATATAACAGCTTATATTTTTAACACTCTCTGCTCATGCAATTTGAAAGACCTGAAGCTTTGTTTTTCTCCATCTATGCTCCGGTTTTCGAAGTGTAATTTAAGAGCCAGAGTGTTCTGATTAAGCCAAGGTGGGCTTCTATGCGCTTTCATCACTTTTTTTTTTTAAAGGGAGCATCCAACGCCTCTCTCAAGGTCATATTATAATTTGATGTTAGCTAATCTAAATTGTTTTGCATGATTATACTTGATTTACACAAAATATCTACAGATTTTGAAGTTACTGTGTTTGTTTTAATCTGTAAATGTTTTGGTAAGGGCAGAACCAAAGGAAATGTAATTAAGTAGTGATCAGAAATAACTTCACTTAATGGAGTAGAGTAATATTTTAAATTTTGAAATTCAACTCTGTGAGTTATAATTAAATCTAATGTGTGGTTATGATTATGAGTTGGAGCACTGACAGTCTGACTAAATTCTACTGAATTTAACAAATAAGTACTTGCTTGAAGTGTCAGTTTCCACATCAATATATCCATTAAAATCCCACATCAACACTACATAATCATAATTATATCCAAATCAGGTAAAAGATTGTCAGTTAACAATGAATATGGCTAGGGTGGTCTGTAGACTGGCACTGCAATTGTACTGGAATCTATTTTAATATTTAAAATGAGTGCCTGAAAGGATGTGAATTTGTCTAAATTGGAAAAGGTTGAAAAGAACTGGAGCTAACTTACAACATTGTTTCACTCCAACTTGCACAAGAAATGACCCACAAATCAGAAAGCATTTTAATTTGGAGCATAGCATAGTTATCTCCAACTTCTGTCACACTTTTGAAAACATTAAGGACTCATTATTTGCCTAGATACATACTGTATCAATCTTATCTTTTTCCTCTCACTTAGCCATTATTAAAAGGAATATTATTACTTGTATAAATTTTGTTAGCTCACTGCTCTTTCTGTCCCCTCCTATTAATTGCTGAACTAATTCAGTGGTTTTCTCTCTAAATTCTTTGCAATGGCAAGAAACCTCATATTAAGCATTGTTCACTAATATGAGCCAGGTCTGATGGTGGAGTTTACCTTCCTGACTTGGAATCTTATCATTGGGCTTATACCCTTAAGGCTATCTGACATTGGCTTGATGCTCCTACCAATCTTCCATCTTGATTTTCCATTAAATACTGATTTGCTTTGCCTCCTGTCCTATATACTTTGCAGTGCCATCTGTTTAATTTCATCCTTTTATCCCTTATACTTTAAAGTCCTGGCGGCTAGTATAAAAAAATCTAGGTTCCATTTCTAATTGGCATCCAAATACTCAAAAAGTGATGGACAGCTCATTTCTTTCCTGAAATGGACTCTTTAAGATATTAACCCTATGGGGGATATCTTTCATGAAATGGGACTCCTGACATTCCAGGTACTAAGGTCCAGGTTCTCTGTTCCCTCTTCTTTTTTTCTTTTATCTTCAATGGAGTTCAGTTCTTAAGACATGTAGTGTGTCAGTTTCCTCCCCTCCCCTTCATCTACATTTTGTCTTTGTTCATTCTTTCTCATTACAAACAGTCACCACGAAATTCGCTGCACTGTGCAATGCCTCCTACAAGCCTTTACCCTCGTATTCTTTATAGCGAAATGATCTCCCATCAACCATTGCCTTACCATGGAATACCATCTCTAAGAATACTCCGTTAACCTTTGTCCATTGCTTGCATTTTATCCCATGTTTATATTTTGCTATGCGTTTATCCACTGATTCCCTTTGTCATTTCTGCTCCTTAAATGCTACTGGAACCTTCCTCCATATGTTTTTGAACTGCCCCACTGTCATTTTTATTGAACTGCTGTTTCAAATTCCATTTCTTCAATGCTCACTGTTCAGATTCACCTATCACCTCATATGTTTCTTCTCATGGACCTTTCCACACTCACTCTCGTGTCCAGTCCAGCAAATGTTATTCTTGCTGGGTATTATTGCTACTAATCTTGCAATGCCTTCTCAATGAACATCTACCTGTTCTGTCCCTGTTGACTTTTGGAAATCTACTTGAAATCCTCAGCATTAAGGATTAACAAAGTATCTGGCTCCAGCATCAGTGAATGGCTTTCAGACATCAAGCACATGGGTGACTGGCTGTGTGATGGCTAGTGATGATGTCAAAGTATCCTTCTTGCTGCCTTTATGTTTAAGTCTGGCTGTGAACCTCTGCCCTTTGTAATTAGTCATGCAAGCTCCATTTTAGTAACTCTCCATTTATATTTATTATTGTTTGTAAATGAGGAGGAGGCTGTTTTATTTCATCTTCTTGTAATTTCATATATCCTGTTTCTGTATTCCATTTATTCTTTCCAATAAAAAAATGCTCTAAAAATAGATACAAACTAAATGATAAATAAAAAACATATACTGCACTAACATTTGTACAGTGTGCCATCCACTAAATCTTATTCTAATTTGGTGAATCTCATATATAGTTGTTGTTTGGTACAAAATCTATATATTTTGGTTTAATTTTCCATTATATTTTGCCCTAACTGCCAAGCTTTACCTAAACATATGGTTTTGGGGGATGGCAGGTGTTAAGATGTTCTTTGCCCCATTGGTTTGAAGCATGGCTGTTTGGAATTGGTTTGTATCAAAAGCCTTTGTGTACCATGACGCCCTATTGGCTGTAGGGGTTGGACAGAAAACCCATAAATTTGCTTTCTTTATCTCACTCTCCCTCTCTCTTACCAAACTGATGAATAACCATCTCACACCATGAAGTGAAAAGGACAACACAATGAAGAGCACAACTCGGCAGCCATATTGAGACAGGCAGGCGGCCTGTTCTGAAGAAAACTGACCACAAATGATGCCTTAACTAGAGACATTTTAAGTAACTAACAAGTTTGTGTGCCGCCTGAAACTACACATCACCATTTATCAGGTTGTATGGTTGTCAAAATTCAAATGTACTTTGCATATTGTTATTATTTATGAATATTATCAATAATATATTGTTTAAATTGTAACTTAACTCCTGCTTGTATTTTACTACACCTAATTGCCTGAAGTTATAGATGTTAAAGGGAATGTGGAGAGAAGTTATATGGTACAATACGTTAGAAACAGTGGTAAGTCTGTGAGATTTGAGGCATTCTGACAAAGGCTTACATATTAATAATACAAAAGGGGAAATTAGAGTAAAATATTGTTCTACCAAGACAAAACAGTAGTAAAACATCAATTTCAAACGTTCAGCTGATGAACAGCATAATTAACCAACAGGACACTTAAAAATATTAATCAAATAACATCATAAGACTGCTAAGGTCAGGAGGCATCTCAGAGCTTGAGAATAAGAACTGTTGGGAAACCTGGTAGTCATAACCTAAGCCATTTAGAAGGTGGTAGAAGAGCGAGAACAGAGGATATATGGCATGTAAGTGGTAGGATATTCCACTCTCATCCAATGTGACACTCTTTATGTCTTAAAATTTTTCAGATAAAACAACCACTAGTGACTCCTCTTAATCTTAACAGATGTGTTGACTTCCCTTGGTACAGTGCTGGACATGGTGGTGCCAGAAACTTGCAATTACAGCATGTATTACCTCTACAGCCTAGTCATTAATGTACAAATATGAGAATGACCATTTGGTTCTATGAAAATTCACCAACAACTGTTTTGTTTTAATTACATTTAATTGCACACAATTTAGGCTGCACCAATTCACCAGTTTGATTACCTCATTCCTGCACACAGGCCTGTCATGATTTGTAATGAGACAAACAAAAATGGTAGTGTCACTAACAAATGACCCTTCTTACAGCATCCACATATAAAATGCAGATATTCATTTACAGCTAATAAAATGTTAAGACATCCAAAGGTTTTTCAGAGGTTCATCTGCTTTAATTAACCAAGGGCAACATTAATAAATGCCTGCCAGATTCTAAAGAATATTTAGAATGTTGCTCCTATTTTGAATGTTTAATTTTTCCCAACTTCAAGTAAAATAGAATATTAATTTGTCATTGGGTTATGGAATATGGTTTAGGATTAATCCAGCAGAGCGAGATAAAATGACGTGCTAGCAATGTAATGTCAGTTACAATGAAATAATATTCATTTTAAAATTATTCTCCCCAGTAATGTAAGATGAAGACATACCCAGTTAATGTCACTTTTAAATGTTTCTGTCAAGCCACTAACCTTGTTCACGTGTTTTGTTTTGTAAAGCATCCAGTATTCACTATTATTATATAAAATAAACTATGTAATGTTTGTAGTTGAATTGTGTTTAAGTATTGAACTGCCATTTCTTTTTATATGAGCTTTATTTGTGTTCACTTTTTGTACAATTATTTTTATCTTCTTCTTATACTTACAGAAGCAGACATTTTTGTTTTAATAATCAGATGGTTTATTGCTGTATATTTCTGCATTAAAATAAAAGCGGAAGTTCAGTAATGTCACCATACATTTATGCAGGTTGATAATTAGCCATGGCTCTATTCATTGAATTAAAATAATGTACTGTAACATTCACAATATGTTGAATCCACTTCAAGGACATGGAGTGACACGTTCGTATGTCAGGGTTCACGGCAGAAAACAACATCGGACAGGTGATGTTTTAGCTCATAGAAAATTCATACTATGGCCCACACTCACATTCACATGAGGAAAATTTTAAAAATCCCAATCAACTAATGAGCACAGTTTTACAGATCCAGCTTGGTATTCCTATAACTGTCAACAGGCAACTGACCATATTGCAAGTAACAGAATATCAGTGACAGAACTATAAGAATGAATGTGTACATTGTGAATGCCATGGAGGATAGACAGGCATCCAGACTAGGAAGAAGGGTGACTGCTTTCCCATTCTGTAGGCCATAATACAAGAGCTATGTGGATGGAGGCACAACTTGGCTGAGAAACCCTGCAATCCTATACCCATAAGGATAAGGGAACAATAAATGGACTAGCAAAGCTGGATGCCCAGGAGCATTTTATTCCCCATCCAAAAGGGTGCAGTGTTCCTCTCACCTGACCCCACTTTGGACAAACATAGGGTTGAATGGGATTTGGAGTGCAGAAGTGCAATCCTTTCTGGGTCATTGGGTGCTACCAGAGGGCACTGTCAGGGGAGGACATCCCACGTTTCCACATGACCTGGAAGTGCTCCCAGCAGGCAATGCCATAACACTGGAAGCATTCCCAGGTCTGGCTTAAAAGGAATCCGCCCCTTCACCTTAGGGAGTCAAAATCAGGCGGCAGTGGGCGACACTTACCAGGATGAGAAGAAGGAAAGAAAGACCATTTGTTTTGTATGTTGTGTCAAATTGCTTGTTTTCACTTAGGAAGGTGTCAGTGATAATAAACACCTTTTATTTGAACCCAGAGTTGTGTTGGGCAAAATTTTGTCTGAGGTCTGAGGACTTAGAGGTGCCCCCTACTGGTTATAATGTTTAATCCTCATCATTGATTACCTGGGTAACCCAAAGCAAGTTTCTTACGTTGCCAGTACTCCAGCAAAAAATTTTAGGCAACAATATGATTACTATATGTTAATTCCTTAGGATACAACCATAATTTAAATAAATCCATGCAAAAGTAATGTCTGCAGTGAAAACATTTAGAACAGAGAAGAATAACAGCTGGTTACTTTGCTGAGTCATGACTATGTCATAAAATGAAAACAGTTTGTTTGTATATTTTGTAGTCTTCCATTAATTTCCTGACAATCCTTGCAAGTACTAAAAGGTCTTTCTTCAGGCAAAGCTGAAGTGGGTTTTCTAGGAAAAATCAGATGAATGTCTAAGCGTACACTCAGACATCTATATACACAATAATAAACTATAACTCATGGACAGCCTAGCTTTTAAAAGTGGGTAAACTACCAAACTGGAGGTAAAGCACATTCATCGGAAGTACAGACCTGAAAATAAAATAATTAAAGTATTAAATCAGTGTAGATCATTTTAAATGAATTACACACAAATTAGCACTTCAGTAAGTGGGTTTTTACAATACTGCATATTTATTTTGGATTAAAGTTTAGTAGCTTTAAACCCTTTAATATTGTGCCGCTGAAATCATATTTCAGGGCCACAGCACCACACTAACATATTTATCCAGAAACAAAAAAGTAACTTTAAAAGAAAGTAAGGAGTGAAAATCCATCAAAACCAAATTTTAGAAACAAACTGTTTATGCAATGTATTGCAATACATTAAAAGAAAACATTTTTTTAATCTAAATCAACATCCAGTATCAATAAAAAAGAGACACCAAACACACACAGTAAAGTAGGTAATAAGAAACAAAAGGAGAGACTGTGTATGGGTCTTAATGTATTTGTCCACTTAAACTTGCCTTTTAATTATTACTCATTAGGAATTCATCATTTGTGAAAAAAAGTCAAAATGTGATTGTAAGAGCCATTTCCTAGTTACATAAGATTCATATATTTTTTTACTAAATGACAATGCATAATCTATGGGAGGTTCCTATAACCCCCATAAGTAGAACTGAATTGGTATATTCTAGCCATTTCTAACAGCTCTGACTAAACATTATTTTCAGTTAGTGACCAACCTTGCCATGTGTAGGTTTTAATCCGTGCCTGTGTGCCTACGGGCCTTTTGAGTGTGTGAAGTAACTTGTAAGACAACACGCTTATTTAAGTGCCGAGCCATAACCTTAAGGCATGCAGAAGAAGAAATTAAGAACTTTTAAGTACAGAAATAACTAAAGTTTCTCAAGGAAAGCTAAGTTTAGAGAAGATAAATTTTTCCTTTTTTAAGGCATACAGAAGAAGAAATTAAGAACTTTTAAGTACAGAAATAACTAAAGTTTCTCAAGAAAAGCTAAGTTTAGAGAAGATAAATTTTTCCTTTTTTTTTGCCTTTTATTCTACGTATGTAACTTCTTTTTTCTTTATTATTGTGTGGATTGCTTGCTTTTAATTTTCACTAAATATTTTTAAATCAAACTTTTGGACTGAGAGATTTCTTTCGACACGCGTTTTACCCGTGCTTGAACTCGCCTTATTCTTCGGCGGCTACAGTGGGTAATACAGTATAAAGCAATTATGCATGTAAGAATATCAACCCCCTGAATTTATATTTCTTGACTACCTTTCTGTCCATTGACTTTATTCTGTTAAAGAAACTGTCAAATTAGGAAAACGTTGTGGATTCATTTAATTTTGCTTCTTAAAAAATGGCTTCTAAAAAATTTAGCTTCAGGGAATATAAAACTTTAATCGGAGACTGACATCATGAAAAGAAGACCGGACTTTAAACATAAAATGATTCTGACAAACTGATATCGTAGTAGAGAACAAACGTTGTCTCATTTCAAGATTTTTTATTGATGCAAACCCTTTAACAGAGCAATGCACTGAAGAAATTGTTATTAGTTTGAATCAAAACATCATTATTTTAGCACATAATGAATGATCTGAATGCTATTATCATCCCATGAAAATAAAATAAGTTACAGTTTCTTGCATTAGTAAAACATTCACTTGGGCAAGTATAATATAGTTATGTGAAAGAATCTCCTAATCAACTCTATTACTGCATATTTTTCACAGTGAAAAATGTTCAAATCTGTTCTGTTCTTGTAAATAGAGTGGGTTTTGTTGAAAAGACTAAGTTTTGGGCACCTTTCATTTGTTTTATGTATAAGACAATGAAACATGAAATATCTGGGTCTGGAAAAATGTATTATTACTTCTCTAGTGTGTGTCCCTGCCCTTAAAAAAGCTGAAAAATGTCTTGCTGTCTATAACTCTGACATTGCTTATAAAAATGTTGTCTAATGTCATCTCCTTAAAGATTGTAGCAAAGCTGTGGGCCTTTGGATTAAACACCTCCCCATGTAACTGAAGTATACTGCACACTGTTTTTTTCTGTTCAAGTTCAGTTGTGTCTGCAATTATAACACAGTTCTGTCACAAAGTTTGCTGATCATGCAAAAGTAGTAGCCTGACTAAAAACAGTGATAAATGAAACTTCTCAATCAATTGTGCAATTGCATAATCTTCCCCTCAACATTAGTAAAACACAGGAGCTAATTATGGTCAGCTGATAAAGTTTTGATAAGGTCATGCTCCTATTGACATTAACTAATTAATTAATTAATTAATTTGCTGTGGCAAGAATGAGTAGTTTGAAGTTCCTAGGGGCCCAGAAGCTTCATGGTCTGTCATGTCTCCTATACCTTGTTAAGCAGAATTCAACAGTATCTTTATATTTTGAAAAAGCTGAATAAGGTAAGTTTGTCCCATGGATCCTTTAACTTCTACAAATGCACCAGAGAAAGCATTCTGTATCACACAGTCTGGTATACCAAGTATACTATGGCAAACAGCAAGGTTTTAAAATGGGTGGTTAAAAAAGCCAAAAACATCACTGGACCAATGCATGATGGCATGCATGAGAAAAGAGGCCTAAAGAAAGTTCTTTCCCTTTTGACAGAACCCATGTCTTGTAGTTACAAATACTAATTAGAATGCTATATGATTGTATTTAATGTCCTTCTATAAGACTCTCAAATATTTTCTATAGCCAAGCAATTATTAAAATATTAGAAAAATATTCTGGGAAGAACATAAAAAATCAAATAATTGAAAAGACAAATACTTTTGGGGGACATATTTTGAAGAACTTAAGGGTTTGCAGGTTGTGCAATTAAATTCAATTAATTTTTATATACCGCTCTTGGGTAAGTTTGCAGGTAAGAGCAATGACAAACATAATTAAACCACACATCATTTACATACATGAACACACAAATTATGCTGAAAACTCAGTAGAAAAGAACACATTTTAATCTGATTAACATAGCATTATAACAATATAACTGCATTAACATTTTATTTGAAATGTGGCCAGTTGACAATAGAGCATAGATAAATAAAATCCCCTGGAGGGGACCACGGACAGTTATAATAGACAAATTTAAAAGTCAAAGTCAGACACAGTCACAGTCTAGGAGACCTAGGCCAACTGGCTGCCCACTCTCTCCTGTGTATTCTACAGTATACGTCTGGGCTGGCACATCTAATATGACAAGAGAATCTTTCCATATTTTGATTGCAAGGTACCCAGCATCTCAAATATCTTTTCCATGAACAGGAAAAGAGCTTGGTGATTTTATCAGAGAAAGTCACCACCAAAGTGAGAAGAAAGTTACATTTCTGCAGATAAAGGTAAACTAGCCACCCATCCCACCACCAATCCTAAAAGAGAATAGTGCAGTATCAGTAATAGGTCATAATGATTGTCAGCTCTAATCAGGGTATACTACACTAAAGTAATGGGGTTTTTAGCCAGTATGTTAATAGGTAAGTCTGAAGGACTTACTTTCTACTTTAAAGATATTTTAATAGACCAGGATGATGTTCTTTTGTAGGAGCAGCAAATGAATGGTCAATAAATAAGTCAAAGTTTGGGAACCCTTTAATATTGTGATCATGACACATACTAACCTAAAAAAAGAAAATGCAGGCCCTAAAAAAAAAACAAAAAATACAGACCTGCCCTTTTCCAGGTTTAGCCAACTCAGTAAGCCTCAGCCCAAACTGCCAAGCCCTTAAATCAAAAGGCAGGCTACCAACCTACTCAGGCCCAAAAATGAGGTAAAGGCTTTTAAAAGTTCAAAGAAGGAGAAGGAAATTGTAAACCTCTGGTCAAAGCACCAACAAGAACAAAATTCATATGTAAAGATTTATTGAAGAATTTCAAAAGAGTACAAAAATGCATGGCAGCAAAAATGCAAACAAATCCAAGTAAAGCAAATAGAGAAGACAGTGCCTTAAAACAGAGCCAGTAAATCAAAAAAAAAATAACAGGAATTAAAAAAGAAAAATACAATGCTAAAACTGCAGACCTGGATTAAAAATTCCTGAAAGTCGTAACCTGACTATCTTTTTAATATATCCCTTCATATTCTATCATGGCAGCTCTTCTACTCTCTTCATTCACTGCCTTCATCTGCCCTAGCTTCCTTCTTCCCATCTGATACATGGAACCTGTTTTTTCCATTTTTTGTCACACACCTGGGGTCTCATGCATAACGCCGTGTGTAGAATTCACACTAAAACATGGCGTACGAACAAAAGTGGAAATGTTTGTATGCACACAAAAATCCAGATGCATAAATCTGTGCGAACGCCAACTTCCACGTTCTTCCGCTCCATAAATCCCGGTCAGCATGAAGTAACGCACCTGCTGCCACTCCCCAACTCCTCCCAGAACTACACCTCTTTGAATATGCAAATCAATATAAATAGCCCTTAAGCTCAGCGTTCTGTGAAAAGACAATGGCAAAAGCACGGGGGGAAATAGAAGAATTTCAGTGAATACCAAGTGGAGGCAAGGAAAAACGTACTATTTGTTGGTTTAAACACTGGTATAAACAACAAAAGGAAGTTGATCGAGTGTCAGAGAAACTAGAAAGCTCAAATTCACAAAATCGCACAGTGCCCGAAGTAAAAAAAGAAGTTGTCAGATATCAAAGTCGCCGCGAAAAGGTAAGTCTTAGCCCACCGTCTGAGTGTCATATGGAAGCATATTAGGGACACAGTTGAAAAAAATGTCCAAATGTCAACTTTAATTTCGAAATTTCCACTTTATTCATGTACTTTATTTGTCATCAAAGTAGAACGTCATAAACTTCATCTTGAAATTGTTTAATTTACCAGTTTCTCAGATCCCATTGTAATTAAAGTAGCACGTTAAATGCTTCTTTCTGTGTGTTCTTTTATGTGCTCTATGTGTGTGAATCACTACATGCTTCTTAAACAGGCTTTCTCTTCCGCCGACAGGACACAGAATCCATTACATTCATGATATTACAGCTCTCTGAATAATTTTAAACCACCACATACTTGGGGGTTAATGCACCCCTGGACACCAAATACTTTTTTGCTGCACTTTTTAAGTTAACATCACAATTCACAAAGAAAATGTGAAATTTTAATGGAACACATTTTTTTTTTTCATGCAAAGAGCATCACAAGTACTGCAACACTGTTCATTTTACACACTGCCAATGAACTGTTAAAACTTCAAAAAAACTGGTGCAACAATCAATTATTATATGTACTGTACAAGGTGCAACTGACGCCATTGATGAAATCCAGTAAATCACTGAGCAAACTGCGTTTGAACTGGCTGCACGCAAGCACACACAGGTAAGCGCTGATGTCCTTCCTTTTCTTTCTCCAAGTAACCAATCACCACACGATCAGCTCTGTAATAGATGACAAGCCATCTGTAAGCTTAGAATGCCGATTCTTCAAAACTTTTATCGAACATTGAAATATCTTCGTAGTACATGTTTAATTATTCCATCCATCTATCTATCTATCCAGTGTCGCGCCAGTCCCAGCAAGAATACAGCACGAGGCAGGAACAATCCCTGAATGGGCGCCAGCTCATTGCTAGCGCTGTGCCTCCGTGTCCTCACATGTTTGTTTATTAACAATATACATTATTTTAATGAAGTTTAAAACTCATCTGTATAATGTAATAAACATGCTTTACTGCGTTTCATCTTAAAAATGATATAAAGCGCTCCAAGAAGATAGCACTTGGAAATCTAAATCAACTTAAAAGCCAGTTGTCATCATATGTAAATTTGCGCTTTATAAAGTGGCTCAGGTTATATTATAACTGTAGTGCAAGTTAACAGTGAGGTGATTGTACTTATAAGTACAAACAGTTCTACCAGGAACGATTGATGGACTGATTGAGTGTGTTTAGAACACTTGGGATGAAACTGTTTCTGAACCACGAGGTCCCCACATAAAAGGCTCTGAAGCGTTTACCGTATGGGAAGAGTTCAAATAGATTGCGCCCATAGCTGAAGCAGCGTGTGCTTGATGCTGTATACCGATAATCTGATCAGCTGCTGTACAGCTGTGATTCCACACTCAGATACAGTGGGTTAAATACTCAGTGGTACACTGGGAATAACAACACTAAAGCAGTGATGGTATTTAGAATAGTTTGGCCATTCGGTGCACCATTATAAGGTTACGGGTTGATTACAATGAGATGCCTTAAAATAATAAACGATATGTGGTTAATTTCAGTGTATTTGATAAAGCTGCGTCAAGGATGTGAATCTAAAAACTAAAGGGAAACCACACAGGAACAGTAGCACTGCTTTGATGCTGGGTGCTGCCAGTTTGCAAAACCGAGCAGAGAACTTGTATATGCTGTGGTTTCAGCTGGTGTGAAAATGTGCGTGGCTTTATGCCAAGTTTACGTTTTAAACATCGCGATTTGAGCGTGGAAGCAGGAGTACACAACATTTTTGTATGTACGCACCATTTATACATGAGTCCCCTGATGAAGGCTGAAACATTATGTCTCTTACCTTCTTCTCTTTTCAGTGAAGAAATAACCTTTCATATTTTATTCTCATTATGTATTTCATTTGGCATTTGGAGCCAAAAAACACAAAAGTGACAGTATATATACAAGTAGTAATCCTCTAAGCATTTTTCAGTAGTTGTTTGGGACCACTGATTGCTCTATCAGTTTCTTTCTTTTTTCCTCTCTTTTATGTCAAGGCAGTGCTTGTAGTGGAAAAAAGAAGACGTGGTAATCTTCATTTAATTGGGGCCCCTTCTGCATATATTAGTATCGAGATGGGTAGATTTTATGCTCGAAAACATTGAGGACCCCCCTCACTACAATTCCAGGAGGTGGCAGCCAGGGGGAAAATTATAATACCGTGAGGTTATGAGAGGTGCTGGTACTGCATACTCGTGAGCGCAGGCTGACTTTAAACACTGCATGGATGCAGTATACGCATGGAAAAACTCGCAGTACTCCAAACAGTAAGGAGGACCGGTGAGTACCACCTGACACTGGTCACTGAGTCAAAGCATGCTTTGAATACTTTCTACCTTTAGGGAGTTTAAATGACATAGATACAGCCACATGAAATGACAAAATAGATATAACAGTGGCAATGAAGGGGAAAATGAGAGAAACATAAAAAATGAATACATTAAAATTAAAAATAATGGTGTAAAATTTATAAGTAATATGTCAGTCAGTCATTCTACAACCCACTATATCCTAACACAGGGTCAAGGCAGGAACAAATCCTGGGCAGGGCGCCAACCCACTGCAGGACACACACACACACAACAAGCACACACTAGGGACAATTGAGGATCGCCAATACACCTAACCTGCATGTCTTTGGACTGTGGGAGAAAACCAGAGCACCTGGAGGAAACCCACGCAGACATGGGGAGAACATGCAAACTCCATGTAGGGAGGACCCCGGGAAGCAAACCCAGGTCTCCTTACTGCGAGGCAGCAGTGCTACCACTGCGCCACCGTGCCGCCCCTATAAGTTTTACATGTTTTAAATATATTGCACATGAATCTTAAGTAACATGTTTAAACCACTATGTAATAAGAGATGCTGAGCTGCTTTTATTGCACTTCCTTTTGATTTGATACATTATAGTAGAAAATAGGCAAAATTGTATACTCATTCATTTGCATACATTTTCAAAATGTACTAAATAGCTTATGTGGTACGTTTGCACAGGGCAACCTTGAGTAGCTTAAAGCTAATGTCATGACATATGGTCCCTTCACTAATAAACTTTTGCCACTGTTTGCAAAAACAATAACAAAAGGTTTGCTGTGACACTAATGACTGTGGTGGGCAATGCCAGTCTGCAAGTGCTTTGAAGTGCCGCTTTGCTGCTTGCTACAGGCACTGAACACTTATCAACTATATATTTTTTACTGTGCCTGATATCAGTTCATATTTTGTTCTGTTTCAATAGGTGCTTTCTAAAAGTCTTTGCTACTTCCATACAGATTGGTTAGACACTATATTTCTTCATCATTCCACAGCAGGTGGGAACAGTATTTTTTTCCATAATGATTTATACAGAAATATTCATTCACAGTGCACAGTAGGGCTTCTAAGATAACAAATGAGGCAAATACAATAATATATATGTGGGTAAACTATAAGGAATCAGCACAATAAAAAATCCAGTTTGTATATTTTATGTTTAAATTTAATGCATCTAAACTGATTTCATATATATATATATACAAAATAAAACTGTAGAATGTATTCCATATTCTAGCCTAAACATGGCTTTAGAAAGTGTATCAGCAATTCAGTTACCTTATAAATCTGTCATGGCTAGTGGAGGATGAGATGCACTGGGAATTTGAACATTACACACTTCATATTTTTCAATACCATAAAACATGTTTCTTCCTCTTTATATCAATATTGAGGACTTTTAGCACTATACTTCATTTCAGCTTACACACAATTATGTAAAATGGTGTCTGTGCTGCTGAGGTTTTAACCTTATTTTTAGATTGATACTCTAGGTTTTTATCCCCAAAATACAAGACTGAAAGTACTGTAAGTAATTTTCTGCAGCTTTTATTTTATTTTTAATACTTGCTTATAATCTGGAACTGCTCTTTCAGACCTTTTTTAATGAATAATTTTGGCGGTTATAAAAATCGTTCAGGACATGTCCTAACTGTACATTAATCCTATAGTAATGTAATCCAGTAGTAATATTTCAAGGAGAAGGTTAGAATGAGTGTAGTAGACTGTACATTGAAGAAACTGAGGATCCATGACAAAGCCTGCTTTTAATGATAAATCAGCCCAGATGATTCAGCCACACTCAAACCAATGGCTGCATTGAATAAAATTCTTGGCATGCAGCCAGCAAAAATTGATTACAGGACACAAGTAGATTGGGTTAGGCAAGACATTTATCAAGTAGAAAAGTTCAATTTTCCAGCAGATTCATCTAGGCACAATTGTCGCATCCTAGCTGATAACTATTACAGGAAAATGCACCCAGGGAAAAAGACTGTCGCACATGGCTGCTCTATTCAACAGGGAGAAATGTTTTGCTGTGTTTGTGGTGTGTTTTGTTAGAAGCTCATCATCTCACTTAACATTTTCGGGATCTTGAACTTGACATTGAAATGGAAAAAAAAGGGTAATCTCCAAAAGCATACAACTGCCACTTGGGGAAATTAGACAAAACAAAAACAGACAAAAAAACACTCATTTGGAAAGGTATTACTTTTTATTATCAAACTTTAATAAAGTTAATTATTTATTCTATATTCCTTATAGAAAATCTGAGAAAATATATTTAACAAACACAGAAGCTATCACAAAGACAGCTGCACAGTGTAAGGAATCAAAAGAGAAGTTACATTTTCAAGTATGCCTACTACATAATTTTATGTGAAATAGATTAACATTATTTACACATCATTTAGAACGAACTGAATTGAGAGAATAACACAGCACAATATTTTCAAACCCTCTTAATCCAATTTAGACTCACAGGGAGGCTAAAGCCGATTCTGGCATCACCAGGCATAACACAAGAAACAAGCCTGGAGGGGCACAAGTCCATTACATGGTCTACTTACTCAAACTCACAAGAGGCTGATTTATAATCTCAAACTAAGCTAATACTGTACACACTTGTTTGGGAACAGGGCAAGAAGAACACAGGAACACCTATGGAGATAACTTCATATAGATAATAGCTAAAAGTGGGATTGTCAAACCAGGATTCTGTATGTGAACCATCAAGACACCCTAATTAAGAAAATATGACTTTTAAAAACATAATTTACTGATATCAACAGCATGTGAGGCTTCTCATTTTTAAGGCAAAAATGAGTTAATAAAAGTAAAAGCTTTATTAATTAACAAAAGGTACAACTATTTCATGTCTGTTTTACATAAGTAAATGCATTCCACTTGATGCACGCTTGAATTGTTAAAACCTCATAAATGATTTTATCCAAACTAACTTAACTATTTCAAAAGTTCACAGTGTGGCCATTTCCTAAAAATGCATTGCACTTACTGAATTAGTAAACAATGCTGACACTACAAATAGATGGCAAAATAGCACTACAGGAAAAAGTTTACAATAAGGGAAATTAATGTTTTTACAATTTTATTTTTTTTACCCTTTCAGATGGTACAGTGATGAAAAGAGCACTTATGTGCTTAAAGTTCACACCAGGCCTTAGATGCCGTGTGTTACATTTCAGCAAAGGACATTCTTTTTCTTTGACTTTTTACTTTCTCCTATACGAAGTACAGTATAGGTAAAGTATTGTAATTGTTCAAAAATTCATTTTGAGATGTTGAGGAATCTCAACGTTTTAGACCTCCCTGAATCCGAAAATACTATTTTTGGAATTATGTCTGTGTGTCTCTGTGTGTGTGTGTGTGCGGGTATGTATGTAAACACGATAACTTGAGTACGTTTTCACTTAGGTGAACCAAATTTTGCATACAAGTATTAGGTATAAAATGTAGATTTCTATCAACTTTTGGCCTATTTCTGTTAACCAGAAGTGGTACTTTACCTTTAATTTGTCAGAAGTATTTGTCATGAGCTTATATAATTTTCTAAATGTTTTATTTAGTATCTATGTGTAATCCATTGTTCTCCTATGTCCTTTATGTTCTGTTGATGGCACCCCTTGAGGGGGTAGCCACCCCGACATCACACCCCCTGAGACCTCCATCTGGCTATTTAACATCTAGAGAAGAGGGTCTCAGGCAGTGGGGCACTGAGTGTGTTAGGTGTAGTGATCCACACTCAAAATAGTGAAAGTGGTGTGCGGCATCCAAGAATTGCCAGGGAATAGCCAGAATTCCCATGTGTCTGCCCAAAGAGGGTGCACCTGAAAGCAACCTGAGCTCCCACTCTACTTTGCTTCACCATGCCAAAATGCACATAGCTCAAAAAATTCCAAAATGTAGGTAATGGTCACAAAATATAGTTCAAGCCACACCAAAAGTAAAGGATGACTGTAAACCTCCGGCTTGTGAATGAAAGGGCACAGAAAGAATCTTTATAAAAGGAGATTTACTTTGCAAAATCAGAATGTTCAAAAGAGTGAAAAAGAGGCAAAGGGAATTGGCAACAAGACTATCCCAAGCAAACAATTTCCAAAACACTATCAAGAAATCAGTATCCTCAAAACAGAAACAAAAGAGTCAAAAAGTTAGGAAGTACTGTACAAGAAGTATCAACAGCAAAAGGAAAATTCACCATCCACCAAACACGTACAGTGTACCTCAGAGGGCCTGCAATTCCCATGAGCCTTTATAGGTCTGGGAGCTGTCCCAGAATGATGATAGACAGGTGGCCTCGTCTCTTGCGGAACCTCTCACAAAACACAAGGAACATGGCAGAGCAAGCATTTACACTGAGAAACCAAACAATTAACAAAACAGATAAAAATACATAATTGTACAAATAATAAACATAAATAACTACTTTAACATAAATGACGCTTCATCCTGTACTGTAGCTTTTGTACTCGCAAAACACATTGCCCTGTAAAATGTCAAAAAACGTTTACATCACTTTTACAAAGCACATTGTAAACTGCTACAATTTATTACGAAATTTCTGCATTCATCCAGCAAATGCCATATAAGGTGTACAGTTCTCAGCTGTCAACACATCCAATGCATGTTTGTCACATAGATTTTTATTCTTTGTCACCATGACTTTTTTGCTTATTGTAAAAAAAAAAACAACATGTAGATTAGTATAATAGCATCATTGATGATTAAAGAAATCAAGCATTTGTGAAGAATTATATTGTAATCATTTTGAGTGACTTACTTTGAAATATAAAAATGTGAGAAATACAATTTAAATATAGGATTTCTATTTTTTGTATTCTGCAAATACTTGGTTACGTTTGAAACTGATTATGAACTGATTAGATGACACCCAATGTAAAAGAGCATATTAGGGAGTGATGGTGTCACTTAATGAGATAATACTAGTTCTGTAGCTGACTTCACATTCAAGACCATATTTGTTGTCTCAACATAAATTAAGTTCCTTTCAGTAGTGATTTTAAGCTTTTTTTCTTTTGGGAGATGCCTTTAAAATGACTTTTTGGTGACATATGTAGTGTTTGCTTGAAGTGAACTTCTAAAATCAATACAAAAAATAAAATAGAATGAAAACAGAATCTGATTTGCTGAATGCCTGAAAAGCAGAACCCATACAGCTATATTACTAATACGTTTTATAATGTGTGCCATGGATACGTCAAATAAACTCTGCTGCCTAGGGTGTCTTTTATATACTATATGACTTGGTCATTAACAATGAAAAAAACATTTGCTTGTGGTATCTGGTATCTGGTATGTAAAGGTCAAAGTTCAATAAACAACCTGTCATTCCAGGCAGTATGTGTACTTTTAAAGATGGTGTATGACAGTTTTGTTTTATAAGATCATGGATCTAGATGAAGCTTACTTATTGCGTGCCAGAATTCATTTTATACTTCTTTTCGCAAACCTGGCAAGACAGCCTAGTCTGTCTTTCTGAAGGTCACCAATTCTGGAAAGGCTGAAACACAAGCAGTATTTGTGTGCAGATTTAAAAAAAATGGTACATTTAATTTCATAGTATATTCATATACGCAAGCTATTTATTTGATAGGATAAGCAAAGGCACGATGATCAATGCTAAACATCACTCAAATACTGTCAGAATGTTTGTATATTTAGAAAACATTTAATCGACCTTCTCCAGTCTTAAGCTTTCACATATTAATTACACATTATACTCCATAAAATGTAACACAATCTTAGCATGTATGCTTAATTTGAGATAGAGGATAAAAGCAGCAAATCTATGTGTGTAAGAACAAATTTTTAAAGTTGGTTGCACTTCCCAAGGACTGGAATCCTCAGAAGAGGTTTAGACATACTGCTGTAATGTAATTATTTTCTTTAAAGAAAATGTAAGTGACAGTATAGTTTTATACAGAAAAAAGGGATGAGCTACACAAAGATATGCCCCATATTTTGAAATAAAATTGAAATGGTTAGTAAGTGTATACACAAGATATAGACCATCATGGTCATTTACAAAAGTATAGTAAAGTTGCTGCTGGTGCTGTTTCAGTCAGATGCAGGTTCCACCACTGAATGCCAACTTCTCGTAATGAAGGTCTTCAAATTCTGTCTGGGAAGGAAGAGGTAGGACTTCCAGTTTGCTCTGAGAGGAATTGACATCATATTTGTTTGTGCCTGAAAAAATAGATATACATATACTATATTGGACTAGCTGTGTCACCAGGCATCACCTGGAACATTTCCTAGGTGAATAGGTCTGCATTAGTGTTATTGGTGAATTAGGTGCCTCAGAAGTACTGTACTATGTAACTAAGTGGTTTTCTGTATACAATATTTGTAGTTTTTTTTTTTTTTTTTAACCACTGGCTAATATTATTAGCAGCAAGTAAATGTAAACAGTTTTGGAAGTCGGGCATGGTCTCCTTTCAAAGTCCGTAGATTATAAATGTACTGTGTATTACAGTGGAGTAGTTCATCAGGGACCCATTATATTGAAACTGATGCCATCAGTTCTGGTTGGTCTTGGATCTGAGGACATCACTTGCTTTTTTCTTCCAGTAAAGCAACACCAATGCTCACTGCTAACAATGCCTGTCATCCTCACTGGAACTTTATAGTACACTTGCTAACCATTGACCTTCCTTGTGCTCTGCTAAGCTTTCTCTTTCCATTTCAGAGCTCTCTGTACATGCTTAATGTAATCACATCTCTGTTGTCCTGTCCAGGGCACCGTCACTTCATCACTCATCTGTCCACCCTATTGGTTAGTGCTGTTGTTCGCATGGCCCCTAAATCACTTGTGCTGCATTCTTCATTTGCATGAAGTGCAGAACATGTACGTTAACATACTGTAGTATTAATAAATACTGGCAAAAAATGTATTGACAAAAAAACACGGGTAATGTAATTTTTTTTTTTTGCATATCATCACCAAATTTCAATCAAACTAGACAAAGCATTTCTGAAATTTTGGGGTATTTAGTTATTCTATTTTAGTTTTTTTAATACTAAATATTGATATATCAGAATGCCCTTTCTTACCAGATTCCTACTGCCCTACTTGTCCATCCTACCATATGGTAATATAGACAGGACAGTAAATTGCAATGTTCATGCTAATATATAATGCCTACTGGATGAATCCCAGAACATATGTAAATGTGCAAGGGATATTTGCCTGATATAATTAAATCTGAAACCAGACCCATGGCAAAGCAATTGTGGAGTGAAAGATAAGGGCAATGAAAAAACTTGAATTTAATGCTTCCAACCCAAGAAATATTAATTGAATACATCTAAATTATAATTATCAATCCAGTACCCTTTAGATGTAGCATATTAGTATGAAATATGTAAATGGATGAATGGTTAATAGGACATTAATTGTTTATCTCATTAAGGACCTTCTATGGGCACTTAGCACTACAAATGGCTCTCAGTTTAAACATCGTGTACCCAAGGAGATACCAATATAAATAGCTATTTAAGTTTTTAGTAGCCAAGTATAGCATAAAGGACAAGCATTCTTGTGTTGTTGTCAGATTTCAAATGATGGCCTTCAGCAACTATTTGTAAACCTGAAACTGAATTACTGAATTTAACATAATAAAATTAAATCGAAAGGCTGAATTTCAGTAAAACCTATATTAAAATATGCGCACACTTTTAAAGGCTTTCAAATTATTTAAATAAAAAGGGTTAAAAAATGACATCTGTTGACTATACAAATCTGTCACATACAATTATATATATAGTAATATATGTAGTTGAATGCTTAATTGCCAAACTCCAAGTGTATTAAAGAAAATGCAGCTTTCTAATAAATAATAATAAAAATTATTGTTAAATGACAGAAATACTAAGTACTGTAGAGCAAATAAATAAACACCAAAAATATTAAAATAAGCAAAAAAATAGTAAATCCATGTTTAATGACTGCAAAATTTATATTAAAAAATATACATTTTTTTTAGATTTTAAAATATAAACATTTAAAATCATTAGGAAAAACATGGAGACAAATCTGGAGATTAATCTATACTTCATAATATATATGTGTTCATCAGTTGTCCCAGCTTGCTTATTCCAAAAGAGGACTACATGGAAGATACAGGTTTATTATTCTGGTAGCAAGACAACAACCAACCTCATGTGGGGGTGCCAGGCCACTGCAGGGCTTGCTTCCACACATACCTACTCTCACAAATACTGTGTAACGCCATATCTGGTATCTGGACCATAGCCCAGCAGCTTCTGGGACATAGCAGAAACCATGTAGACAAGTCACCAGTCCATCACAGTGTATGCTGATGAACACACCCACACTCATCTATACTTGTCCAGTTCAGAGACACCAATCAGTTTGGACCCCCCAGATAAAACCTTTTCTAGATAAATGGAGAATGTGCAAACTCCACTTAGACAGCAGCTGAGTTTGGTTTCAAGCATATTCTCCTGGTCTAGTTGAGGCAACAGTGTTAACTATTGTGTGGTCAGAATTAATGGTATCTGATTTAAAAAAGCTGAATGTGTGTTTGTCCAACAAATCCACACTTTTAAGAATAAAATACTGTATCATACATCAGCGGTGTCACGGTGGCGCAGTGGGTAGTGCTGCTGCCTCGCAGTTGGGAGATCTGGGGACCTGGGTTCGATTCCCGGGTCCTCCCTGCGTGGAGTTTGCATGTTCTCCCCGTGTCTGCGTGGGTTTCCTCCGGGCGCTCCGGTTTCCTCCCACATTCCAAAGACATGCAGGTTAGGTGGATTGGCGATTCTAAATTGGCCCTAGTGTGTGCTTGGTGTGTGGGTGTGTTTGTGTGTGTCCTGCGGTGGGTTGGCACCCTGCCCAGGATTGGTTCCTGCCTTGTGCCCTGTGTTGGCTGGGATTGACTCCAGCAGACCCCCGTGACCCTGTGTTCGGATTCAGCGGGTTGGAAAATGGATGGATGGATGGATCATACATCAGGCAAAAAGCTCGTATTGAGGGTCCTGGGATGTCTGGAAATCCCAAATCTGCAGATTCCTTGAACGCCTGAACATATCAAAATTTTTGGTGTCACTGAAAAAATATTTAAGAACATATTATAGAGTAACAAGTTAATCATGGTCAATTAATGAATTTGTAAAATAAATAAAACTGAATGAAAAAAATGTATATATTTATACACACATACACATCCATTACTATATGTATGAAAATCAAAATTATAGGAATATTTAACTGTAACTCAAGTATTTTATATCTAAATAAAAGTTCTGATTGATTTATGAATGTCTTAAGGGGAATTTAAGATAAAAGAAGAGTCGGTTCAAGAAGGGAGTGTTTATTTCCCATAAAACTGCAGGCAATGGCTATTTTTAAAATACATGTTACAGTATGTCTTTAATATATAAAAGCTGTGAGATTAAATAATAAAATTGTAGACTTTAAATGTTAACAATTTATTTGCTGATGTGAAGGTTATACATTGTACTCTTTAAAAATAAAAAAAATACTTGTATCAGGAACAATACATAATATGAATAAATATCCTGCTTTATTCCAATTGAAGGCTGCAGATACTCCCATTATAATTGAAAATGGCGGGTAGACAATGAAAGGTAACAAGATCAGAACTGTAAGCATAAAATGTATAAAAAAAAAAAAATTAAGGAAAAAATAAACTATAAACCCTTACGGTTATGATCTGACAGTTGTTTTTATGTCTTTGTTAAGATTTGTGAAAGTTTATATGCAACAGTAGTATGTAAAAAGACATTACAAAGAAATATTCTGACTTTCAAGATGTTTTTAATATCCAGAAATTATTATTACTTTCTCCCTATTGAGCATATAGTTCTGATGCCCTGTTACCTAATAGGTGCTCACAACAATGGCTGTGACTAAGTTAAAAAAAGAACACTCCACCCGAAAATAATTTTTTTATATGTTACTTACCCCATGTAGGTTGTAGTGGTGGCCATGGTAAATTTGTAATCTCATGGTTTCAGTCAGTCAGTCAGTCATTTTCCAACCTGCTATATCCTAACACAGGGTCACAGGGGGTCTGCTGGAGCCAATCCCAGCCAGCACAGGGCGCAAGGCAGGAACAAACCCCGGGCAGGGCGCCAGCCCACCGCAGGGCACACACACACACACACCCCCACTAGGGACAATTTAGGATCACCAATGCACCTAACCTGCATGTCTTTGTACTGTGCAAGGAAAATGAAGCACCCGGAGGAAACCCACGCAGACACGAGGAGAACATACAAACTCGACGCAGGGAGGACCCGGGAAGTGAACCCAGGTCTCCTAACTGCAAGACAGCAGTGTTACCACTGAGCCACCGTGCCGCCCATCTCATGGTTTCATTTTTCATAAAAAAAAAGTTTCTGATAGGACAGAAGACTATGGTGATCAATCTACAACAGCAAACAAATTATCCATGAAGAAATCTCATGTTACTCATGTCATACTATCCACAAGTCATCCAATCACATGCTTACAATTTTCAGTATAAATGAAAAATGCTTAGACATGAATTATAGACTCAACTCCTATCTTTATGTTTATATTTGTATCTACAACAGGATTATTTAGTGGCAGGTTATGAAAAGAAAAGCAAGCGAAAATGATAATTCTTAATCTTTAGTTGTACATGTCTCTCGGTGAACTTGGCACTGTTTCTATCACATGAAACAGCGTTTTAGCCAATGAATAAGCTGCTACTGGAATGAGAGTGGAGGTGGGTCTTCATCTGAAATGCTTGTTTGTGTCAGAGTGCATTTGATTATAGTTCATTAGACCATCTGTGATTTATTTAAAAATATTTTTCAAAAATTCATGTGTTTGGGATATTGTGAGCATATGACTGAAAGACTTCACATGAGGATTATGCGGTTCAAGTAACATGAGATTTTTTAATGGATGTTTTGATATCGTTTGATGTTGTCCAAGGTTGGTCACCAAAAACTTCTATTATGTCAGAAACTTTTTTATATCTGTTCTGCTCTGCAAGAAAACATGAGATTAAAAATTGATCTCAGCCATCACTTAATACTACATGGGGTAAGTAACATATAAAAAATATAATTTATGGGTGGAGTAGTCCTTTAAGTAAAATCCAACTGATAGTTTATTACAGTATGAAGTATACTCACAAGCAAAGTTCTTTTGTAAACTCAATGAATGGCAACATTTTGACCTTATGAACTTATTAAAATCATGATTAAAAACAATTACTCTCTATCTTAACTTGAAGTTGATTATGCACGTGCCATATTCCAGTCCTTCATGGATGATGGTTTCATCTATTGAAAATAACTGTCTAGACATAACAAATAATATGCTGCAGGCAGTTTTTTTCTCAATTAATACTGATGATATATATTTACTATTCCTCAGATTATAAAACACATGTAGGACACATCATGGAACTATTACAATGAAATTATATTTATTGGATCACTATATAAGGTCAAATGTTTAGTTCAGTATTAGGCTACATGACTTTCACTAATAAAGCAAAGAAACCCACAGGCAAAGCATCTTATTTCTTTGTTTTTTCAATTCTTGCTCTTCAAATTAACTTATTTTTAAAGATATTTATGACAAAAAGTAACAAAACAGTGGCACAATTTGGTTGGCATTTAGCTGCATTGACATAACATATAAATATGATGTAAATATAATGTCAGTTATAATAATGTTAGTAATGAACTAAAAAAGTAAATAAAGCAGACAAAATTATATGTCAGTAACTTACAAAACTACCACCTGAACATGTTCAGGTAGCTAGAGGACACATTGATATTTGAATTGAGTATTTGATATTATGTGCCATCCATAAAAAACATCAGCTAAATGAACTATAATACAATACAAAAGTCATATTGTTGCCTTATTCCATTACATAACCCTAAATCAAAGCAGCATCAATAAGCATGTCGGGTATAGGTATCATCTACAGAGGGAGAGTCTTCAGTGGCATTTGTTTAAAAGGTGAGGAACTACACAGAAGGGTTGAAAGTCGGTAATGTGTTCCACCAGCAAGTCTATTATCAGTTATTATTGCGCAGAAATTTTGCACTTGTTTAAATTCCATTGCCCTTCCTGCAAGGAATTCCTCTTTTTTCCTGGTTATTTATTTCTGTCTCGGCAAGACAACCATGTGTCTCTGTGAGTATGTGTATGTGTGTGTGTGTGTCAGCAGATGTTGCTTCAAAATTAAGCACACTTTTGAATAGAGCTGGGATTGAAAAATCAATTTTTTGATTCAAATCGATCATAAAATCCCAAGATCGATTTTTTAAATATATGCCATTTACAGCGTATGGCCCTTTCCCATGAATGTGTGAAGCTCTAACCCCATTAGTCTTATGTAGCCAGTCTCGCGCAACAACATCTGGCAGTCAAAAGTCCCAGGGGACGTAGTGTGCATCCCATGGCTGCTCCCCTGATCACAGTGTCAAAGGGGTGTCTCGGCCATCCGCCACACATCCATATATCATTGTTAAAAATGATAGCTTTCGAAAACTCATTAATATGCTAGAACCATGCTACATTTTACCAACACGCAAATATTTCAATGATACAAGAATGGGAGCTAACAAACAAAGACCCAGCCATCATAACAGATAATGCTGCATATATGGTCCTTGCTGTGGAATTGATGGAGTGGCTGCACATTGGATTATTCGCACATACTCTCAATTTAGCCTTACAAGCAGCTTTAAAAAGACCTGCTCTTGCATGCTGGCTTGGCCATGTGAGACGCATTGCATCATTTTTTCTTCGTAGCAAGCAACAAGTTGAAAGAAAAGCAGAGGATACTGTAGCTTCCGGCACTTAAGTCAGTAACCTGGTAAAAATTAAGCTGGCCCAATGGAACAGTGCACTGGAGATGCTGGAACATTTCCTTAAGCAGCAACCAGTAGTCCCATATGACTCCACAGTGATTAAGGACCTCAAGACTGTTGTATACAACAAGTCAAATTCAACGTTGCTTAGGTGTGCATGTAACTGTGATTGCAGTTTTTTTTTATAATAGTATAACATAATAATAGTATAATACAGTATAATAATTTATAATTACATCCTCACTTCAAGACCCTTCCTTTCTTGTCCATTGAGGACATTTAATGAGATTTTCTCTAGACTGATGACTGAAGGTGTTGGTCCAGAGCAAATGGAGGCATTTAATGCAAGTTATAGACAAATAGAAATAACTCATTGTTCCTATACATTACATTACTTGAATATAAATTCTAAACAGTCATTTTTCCTTTGTGTTAGCAATATTAAACAAATCAATTCCCTAATAAATTCCCAATTGATTTTCCATCTAAATTTACTCCTGAATATTTTCAACAGCAAGAATCTTATGGTGATGGAGCTGAGGAAATGGTGAATGTACAACAGAAAAACAATCTCATTGGACCTTTTTAAGTAGATGATGCTCCTACTCCACCAAAAGGTCAAAAGAATCTTCTGCATCTGTACTGATGGTTCTCCTTGGACCATCATACATGCCAAAAGCTACAGTATCACAGAAAACTCCATCTAAAAAGGCACAGGAAGAAGTGAAGAGATACAAGAGATTACAATCTGTTGCACTCTGGTGGAGGGTGCATTCAGGTATGTATCCCCTTTTGGCTCGTCAAGCAAAGCAGTATATTTGTATCCCAGGGACCAGTGTCCCTTCTGAGAGTGTTTTATCAACCTCTGGTGATGATGATACTGCACAAAGGAGCTGCCTCACTCCACAACATGTAGATAAGCTCCTTTTCTTGCAGAAAAACTGAAGGTTTAGTGTCATGGGCTTTACAGTATACATTGTTCACTTTTGGAGGTTTTACAAGACCATTCACAAGACCCATTTTCTTGCACTGTTTTCCAAGAAGATACTTTTTTCAGTTTCTGATTGTTGGTTGATCATGTTTTAATATATGGTTACTTGTATCTTAGTCATTTCACTGTATATATTTTACTTAGTATGTATGCCATCCCATGTTAAATAAAAAGTTCAATAATGCAGCTGCATTGGGGTCAATTCTTAACACATATATTAATATTTTTAACAATGCGCCAGGTTATAGTGTTCCTTGTACGATTTACAATTAGTTCTCAGAGAATCCTTTCCTATCCAAGCCAAATTGGTATTGTAAATAAAATACCCCCAACAAAGTCGATAACCAATCTCTCTTTCATTCTTTCCTATGGCACGAAGCAGAAGCGTAAGCAGAAGCAGACAATGGCACACAGTGAGATGAATTGCGTTGCCATCGTCGTAGAAGAACTGCAGGCACTCGACAAACAGATTGAGAAACTCCTGTCCAGACGAAGGTACCATCCTCACCATCGAAAATCGACGTAACATCAACCCCGCATTGTGCCGCTCAAGTAAGCTTCACCCCCGCGCCTTGTAGGAGCGACAACGACACTGACGAAGACCTCGGCATGTTTCAGCTATGCAGGCGGGGATTCAAGGCTAGAACACCTCCATCGGCACAGGCGAGCATCTTGACCCAGAACCGGTTCGACCCTCTCCGCGTCCCCAGAGAGCGGCAATAACAAAATAACTTAGTTCCTGTTCCAAATATCAATAACGCACATAGTATTCATCTCAGCCCCTCCAAAACATTAAATATGGCACTACAGTAATCCCTCCTGGATCGCGGGGGTTGCGTTCCAGAACCCCCCGCGAAAGGTGAAAATCCACGAAGTAGAAACCATATGTTTATATGGTTATTTTTATATTGTCATGCTTGGGTCACAGATTTGCACAGAAACACAGGAGGTTGTAGAGAGACAGGAACGTTATTCAAACACTGCAAACAAACATTTGTCTCTTTTTCAAAAGTTTAAACTGTGCTCCATAACAAGACAGAGATGACAGTTCCGTCTCACAATTAAAAGAATGCAAACATATTTTCCTCTTCAAAGGAGTGCGCATCAGGAGCAGAGAATGTCAGAGAGAGAGAGAGAAAAGCAAACAATCAGAAACCAATAGGGCTGTTTGGGCATTTAAGTATGCGAAGCACCGCCGGACAACGCAGCTGCTAGGAAGGGAGCAATGTAAAGGTAGTCTTTCAGCATTTTTTTAGAGGAGCGTCCGTATCGTCTAGTGGTGCGAACAGCCCCCCTGCTCACACCCCCTCCGTCAGGAGCAGAGAATGTCAGAGAGAATGAGAGAGAGAGACAGAGAAAAACAAACAATTAAAAATCAATACGTGCCGTTCGAGCTTTTAAGTATGCGAAACGCCGTGCGGGAAGCATGTCGCTTGACAAACCAGCTGCAAGAAAGGGAGCAACATGAAGATAATCTTTCTGCATTTTTAGATGAGCGTCCATATCGTCTAGGGGTGCGAACAGCCCCCCTGCTCACACCCCCTCCATCAGGAGCAGAGAATGTCAGAGCAAGCGAGAGAGAGAAAGGCAAACAACCAAAAATCAATACGTACTGTTTGATCTTTTAAGTATGCGAAGCACCATGCAGGAAGCATATCGCTTGACAAAGCAGCCACATTTAAGCCCAGCAAGGAAGACAGCAATGTGAAGGTAATCTTTCAGTGTTTTTTGAGGAGCGGCCGTATCTTCTAGGAGTGCAAACAGCCCCCATGCTCACAATATATTTGAGGAGTTTTATTTAATACGTAATACGCGCTCTGGTTGGGTAGCTTCTCAGCCATCTGCCAATAGTGTCCCTTGTATGAAATCAACTGGGCAAACCAACTGAGGAAGCATGTACCAGAAATTAAAAGACCAATTGTCCGCAGAAATCCGCGAACCAGCAAAAAATCCGCGATATATATTTAAATATGCTTACATATAAAATCCGCGATAGAGTGAAGCCGCAAAAGTCGAAGCGCGATATAGCAAGGGATTACTGTATTAAAAGTTAGAGCTTTAACTAACAAGATGTTTTTTATCAACGATCTTATTAGTGATAGAAAAATTGATTTTATTGCACTAAGTGAAACATGGCTTGGCTCTGATGGCGTGGCGGTTTTAATTGAATCTGCGCCTGCGGATTACAGTTTTACTTGTGCGGATCGCCAAGGAAAAAGAGGTGGCGGCTTGGCAAACATTTACTCAAGCCGGTTAAAGTGTAAAGATGTCAGTTTTGGTAAATTCAAGTCCTTTGAGTATCTCGCCGTTGTTATTCATGGAGATTCTCACATTCTAGTATTATCCGTGTATAGACCTCCTAAATTTAACGCGCCTTTCTTTGAGGAATTATGAACTATGACACACTCTTAATAGTCGGCGACTTTAACTTTCATATAGATAATCAGTGTGACCAAAAAGTAAAAGAATTCATGAACCTCCTGGACTCTTTTGATTTGAGACAGCTCATTAATCAGCCTACACATAAAGCAGGTCATACAGTTAGGTCCATAAATATTTGGACAGAGACAACTTTTTTCTAATTTAGGTTCTGTACATTACCACAATGAATTTTAAATTAAACAACTCAGATGCAGTTGAAGTGCAGACTTTCAGCTTTAATTCAGTGGGGTGAACAAAATGATTGCATAAAAATGTGAGGCAACTAATGCATTTTTTAACACAATCCCTTCATTGCAGGGGCTCAAAAGTAATTGGACAAATTAAATAACTGGAAATAAAATGTTCATTTCTAATACTTGGTTGAAAACCCTTTGCTGGCAATGGCAGCCTGAAGTCTTGAACTCATGGACATCACCAGATGCTGGGTTTCCTCCTTTTTAATGCTCTGCCAGGCCTTTACTGCAGCAGCTTTCAGTTGCTGTTTGTTTGTGGGCCTTTCTGTCCGAAGTTTAGTCTTCAACAAGTAAAATGCATGCTCAATTGGGTTAAGATCAGGTGACTGACTTGGCCATTCAAAAATTTTCCACTTCTTTGCTTTAATAAACTCCTGGGTTGCTTTGGCTGTATGTTTTGGGTCATTGTCCATCTGCATCATGAAATGCCGCCCAATCAATTTGACTGCATTTAGCTGGATTTGAGCAGACAGTATGTCTCTGAACACCTCAGAATTCATTCGGCTGCTTCTGTCCTGTGTCACATCATCAATAAACACTAGTGTCCCAATGCCACTGGCAGCCATGCACGCCCAAGCCATCACACTGCCTCCACCGTGTTTTACAGATGATGTGGTATGCTTTGGATAATGAACTGTTCCACACTTTCTCCATACTTTTTTCTTGCCATCATTCTGGTACAGGTTGATCTTGGTTTCATCTGTCCAAAGAATGTTTTTCCAGAACTGTGCTGGCTTTTTTAGATGTTCTTTAGCAAAGTCCAGTCTAGCCTTTCTATTCTTGAGGCTTATGAGTGGCTTGCACCTTGCAGTGCACCCTCTGTATTTACTTTCATGCAGTCTTCTCTTTATGGTAGACTTGGATATCGATACGCTTACTCCCTGGAGAGTGTTGTTCACTTGGTTGGCTGTTGTGAAGGGGTTTCTCTTCACCATGGAAATGATTCTGCGATCATCCACCACTATTGTCTTCCGTGGACGTCCAGGTCTTTTTGCGTTGCTGAGTTCACCAGTGCTTGCTTTCTTTCTCAGGATGTACCAAACTGTAGATTTTGCCACTCGTAATATTGTAGCGATATGGGTTTTTTTCAGTTTTCGCAGCTTAAGGATGGCTTCTTTCACCTGCATGGAGAGCTCCTTTGACCGCATGTTGTCTGTTCACAGCAAAATCTTCCACATGCAAGCACCACACCTCAAATCAACTCCAGGCCTTTTATCTGCTTAATTGATAATGACATAACGGCGGACTTGCCCACACCTGCCCATGAAATAGCCTTTGAGTCAATTGTCCAATTACTTTTGAACCCCTGAAATGATGGGATTGTGTTAAAAAAATGCTTTAGCAAACATTTTTATGCAATCGTTTTGTTCACCCCTCTGAATTAAAACTGAAAGTCTGCACTTCAACTGCATCTGAGTTGTTTCATTTAAAATTCATTGTGGTAATGTACAGAACCAAAATTAGAAAAAAGTTGTCTCTGTCCAAATATTTATGGACCTAACTGTATGTTAGACTTAGTAATTACTAAAGGACTAAAAGTTGATGTAAGGCAGGTCATTGATACGGGTCTATCAGACCATTTTCTTCTACTATTTAATGTAGAAATATTGATTGAAAACATTCATGAGAAGCATATTGTTAAAAAACGTTTTTTTGACTCATCAGCAGCTTTAAAACTTACAAACATTCTAAGCAATCAGTCCATTTATAGTGCCAACTATAATAGTGAGGATAATGTAAATAGTAAGGTGGAAAGATTTAATACTAAAGTGAAAGCTGCTGTTGACATAGTTGCACCTGAAAAGACAGTTAAAAAAATCTTCTAGCATTGTTATACCATGGAAGACCCAAACAGTGTCTGATTTAAAGAGAACATGCCGTAGAGCGGAGCGTAAATGGAGGAAAACCAAACTAACTATCCACTATGAAATATTAAAGGTTAAAATAACAGAATACAATAACACAGTCCGTCTTGAGAAGCGCTGCTATTTTTCTAAGATTATAAATAACAATGCTAGTAATCCCAGAGTCTTATTCTCGACGATTGATATCGGAATGTCTGACATCTTATATTCCAAATTTACATTTACATTTACATCATTTAGCAGACGCTCTTATCCAGAGCGACTTACAACAGTGTTTGTTAGTTTTTTTTTCGCATACCCCTTGGGGTCAGAGTGCAGGGTCAGCCATTGTACAGCGCCCCCTGGAGCAATTACAGGTTAAGGGCCTTGCTCAAGGGCCCAGCAGAGTAGGATCTCTTTTGGCACTGACGGGGATTCGAACCGGCAACCTTCGGGATACCAGCGCAGATCCTTAACCTCAGAGCCACCACTCCGCTCCAAATCGTAACCTTAGATCCTCAAATGAGTGTCTCCTTAGAATTCCAAGAGCAAAACTTAAAAAAAGTGGTGAGGCGGCCTTCTGCTGTTATGCACCTAAAATCTGGAATAGCCTGCCAATAGGAATTCGCCAGGCTAATACAGTGGAGCATTTTAAAAAACTGCTAAAAATACATTATTTTAACATGGCTTTCTCATAACTTCACTTTAATTTAATCCTGATACTCTGTATATCCAATTCATTATAATAACTATTCATGGTGGCTCTAAAATCCGTACTAACCCCTACTCTCTCTTCTGTTTCTTTTTCCGGTTTTCTGTGGTGGCAACTTGCGCCACCACCATCTACTCAAAGCACTGTGATGTTCCAACATTGATGGATTAAAAGCCAGAAGTCTGCATGACCATCATCATCAAGTCCTTCCGTTAGAACCTTAAATACAAAGAGGACTATTTCATTTTTGTTAGGTAGAATGCCCAGAGGGGACTGGGCGGTCTCGTGGCCTGGAACCCCTGCAGATTTTATTTTTTTCTCCAGCCGTCTGGAGTTTTTTTTTGTTTTTTCTGTCCTCCCTGGCCATCGGACCTTACTCTTATTCTATTTTAACTAATGTTGTCTTATTTTAATTTCTTACTTTGTCTTTTATTTTATTTTCTTCATTATGTAAAGCACTTTGAGCTACTTTTTTGTATGCAAATGTGCTATATAAATAAATGTTGTTGTTGTTGTTGATACTAAATCAGAAATAATCAGATCAGAAATCAAATCGATTCAGGACGTTGTGAATTGGAATTGAATCAATTCATGAAAATAGAATCAATACTCAGCCCTATTGTTGAAATTTCTTTGCCGTTACGCACGGCAGCTTCGATGCTGTGAAGAAAATTTCCCTGATTTTCATCTATGTCAACTCAAATCAAAAATGTGTGACACTAAACGTCATGTTTTACAATGTTTCTAAGATAAATTAAAGTATTTGACGTAAATGGTAACATTCATGCAGACTCTTCTCTAGGCATGTCAGAATGTCAGATCGGGAACTGATTATGCTTTTGTGGGAAGAATTTGGCAAAGGAGTTGTGCTTCTACTGTATGTTGATTGTTCATTCAGAGCAGAAGCCCTCCCTGCAAGAAACGTCCACTCACACCTAAGAACAATGCAGCTGCACCAGGCGTGAAGGTGAAAGATGGCACAATTTGGATGCAGCAAGAGGTTGGGCGTCATTCTGCCAGTCAGTCTGCCCCACAGGTGTCCTTATTTGAAACAGCAGGGCTTACAGAGCTCGCCAAGGTACCGTGCAAAGTTCTGTTTGTGATTGTTTTGTGATGGTCTTTCAATGGAAACCATGTATATGTTACTTACATAAAAGCCACATCGAAAGTTGTTTACCTTGATTTATTTACTTATCTTCCTACAGTGTAAAGCTTGCTGTGTTCGATCTACACAGGCATGCTGACAAAGTACATGTGTAATGCCAATAAAAGTGCGGCTGCAGCTTCCACCTGCAGCTATAGACTTTTCAGTATGTGAGTGACTCTCCACGCTAGTGTTTAGATCTGGCGGTGCCATACTGACACTTCAATATGTAAGCAATGGTACGAGAATGCAGTCAGACTTCTTTTTTTGGGCGCATATACCGTCAGGTCTAAATACTGATGCCTATGACAGTAACCTCAAATGATGGAAAAGGAGAACAAAAATAAAGAGGAAAGAAAAAACGGGTGTTAAAAGGGATAAATAGCCTACATTGATTCAGTATGGTAAACGATTATTTCAAAGTGTGCTAGTTTAGGATGATACTGAGAAATGTTCTTCCATATACTGAAAGACTTGGAGTGATTCCTCGTCGAGTGTTTTTTAAAATTTTAAGCAGTCTAAAACATTGCTTTCTTAGTGTACTATGGTAGTAAGCTGACTAGGATGCTCTTGGTCTTTAAAATGAAACTGGCAGCAAGTAGTGTGGTGAAGGTTACCACATTTGTCACACCAAAAATGTTCATCAATAGATTGGAAGTTATTATACCTTTTACTATTTGTCAGTGACTGAAAATTATTGACAGTATTGTAAAAGCGAAGTGTGCACTTAAATCTATCATGGCCAAAGGAAACAAGTGCTTGATGAACTTTGTCAAGAAATATGGATAAAATTACATCATATTTCACACAAGTTAAGGATGAATGTATTCTTGAACTCATTTTTGAATGCAGTTAGAAGCTACTGTTCTCCGAGATGTCTCATATTATCTTTAAGGTTTATTATTATGAAAGCACTTGCATAGTTTGACATAGATTGCACTCTGGACAGATAAAAGTAGGTTAGGAAAGTATATCATTGGGTGTTGCTTTTAGTAAATTTTTGAATTTCCACGCCATTGTAATTTGTAAGGAAATTTGTAAATATGTGGAGATTTTATGGGTACGACCAGCTGGGAGGAGACTCCGGGGAAGACTCACGGCTCACCTGGAGGATTCTAACTCTTGGATGGCCTGGAAATGGCTTGTGATCCCACAGTATGAGTTGGCAAGTGTGGCTGGGGAAAGGACGTTTGGGCCTCACTTCTGAGACTGTTGCCCTCGTGACCCGGTTTTGGATAAGCAATTGAAGACCCTTCTGTTCTGTGAACATCTGTCTAATTGATTAAATGAAAGAAAAAAAAAACTATGCTCTGCGATCTTTTATATTGTTGGTTAATTTGTTGTTGATGTTTAATTGCCTTATCGATTATAATCTATGATTGTAAATTATTAGTTATTACCTTTTGTTACCTTTCCTATTACAATTGTTGAACAAACAGGCCCCATCCTAATATTACTTAATTATATTTACCTATGTTTTGAATAAAAGCATCTGCCGAGCAAATACATGTAAATATAAATGGGTAAGCTGTGGAAAATGAATAGATGGATGGATGTAATTTGTAATGATTGTTTATACTTTGAATGGTGATGCAAATAAATGATCAGTATACAAATATCTAAAGGGTTTGATAAAACTTATTATATACTGTGTATCTTGTGACTGGAGGAGATGGATGGTTAGCCTATACAGGTGCATTAACAATTCAGTTGACAAGTATCTTCCACAGAGATGCCATGTACTCAGTGAGTGCTGAATTATGGGTTTTTGCAGTTTCTAAGTAGTGATGCTCAGTGCAAAGTATTCAAAAAAGAAATAGTGCAACATCTTTTTCTAAAAAGCCATTTTATTATGTGTCCAGTACTATACACCTCCCTCTAGTACTGATTTTAATTGCTCCGTAATAAAATTGAAAGTTAAGTAAAATTGGGCCTTCCTTTAACTTAGGTCTCTGAAAAAGTATAGGTTTTACCATGTCACTCCATTCTATATAGTTATTATTGTGATTGCTTTAAAACTACTAAATGAAGATGTGTTCAAGATGTGTTTCTATAAGAGTTTAAGCAGACCACATACCACATTTAATTATACTGATTCTTCCAATGAGTACACTGGCCTCATCTTGTTGAAGATTTCAGTGTTAAAATTGATTCTGAAGACAATATTTTAGGCTATTTTGTGTTTATAATTTCTGAAAAACTGGAAGAAGTTCTAATTAGACTCATATGCTGAAGCATTAATAGGAAATAAAAAGTCTTCTCAAATTAATCTTAAACCCAAAGACCTTGTGGAGCTCTCCCATTCCATTTGTCACATGTGGACTTGGTGGATCCAATGCAGTTTAATAAAGCAACATATATTCAGCATAAAGGAAAACTTTGCTATTTTGTCATTTAGTATTCCCCAATCTCTAGTTAAAGCAGCAAATAAATGACTCAATATCAATAGCAAAAACATACAGATATCCTTACTGAGTGCCACATATCAAGGAGAAAATTAATCACTTTTTATACTTAAAACAAATTGGCGTTTCAGGGTTCATAATTTAATCCAAGCAGAAACATTTTGCCCAAAACACATTTATACAAAATGGCAAATATGTAATCTAATTCTAGGATTTGCTTTGTAGGTTGTTATTCGTGTTATTTGTTTTTTACATTATATAATACTCTTCTGATTTCCTTCAGTTTAGCTTTTATTATTTACTCTAATGTACATGCAAGGCATAATTCATTTTCTAAGATACTGCATGTAAATGGAGTCCATTTTTTATCTGGTTATTAGTCATGTAATGGATTGGTTGTTGTGCCTAGAGTCACTTGCAGGTTTTCATAATTCATTTATTTTAAATCATTAGTATTTTTTTTATTTAAAACTTGGACTGTGTGTCAGACTTAAAGACGTACAGTACAGGTACTGCTGATTCTTGTTTAGGGACTTAAGGCAATATTTTGGCTTTGTACAAATGAATGTCATTTAAAGTAGGAATGAATTCACCTTCATTTTGATTTGTTAATCTAGGTGACATTCTTCACTGTTAAAATGTTTTTAATATTTTTGGAATTGGAATAGCAGTCCACACACAAATAAACTGAGGTCACTACTTATTCTTAGAGTGAATTAAACCACAGTCATCTGTGCCTGGAACATTTGAAAATTTAGCTTGTCTTCCTGAAAAAATGTTTAGTTTTTAATATATTACCATAGTTATATGTAGTTTGCAAATGCAAAGTTATTTAAATCTTATATTGTAATCTGATTGTGTCTTTCATTAAGTGCATTGTGGTTGAGCTCACCATGAAATGTTCACAATTTGAATTTATTGATACATGAAAATATGTTTTTCAGAGACTAATTCCAGATAATGAAATGTTATATGTTGCTTCTTGTATCTTACTTGAAATGATGCAGATTCGTCATAATTAGTTTTGTTTTTATATTCAAATAGCAATATATCCATATTGTAAAAAAATGTTCATTTTTTAAACTGTACATACTACAGATGAAACAATTACAAATGTATTACATTTACCTTAATAAGTATACAATATTTTTTTTAAAGAATGTACAAACATCATTACAACAAACATGCAGTACAAAGCTCCATATTTAGTAAATGGAGAAACAAAACAATAACTTTTGGGTGGTGCAGTGGTAGCGTTGTTGCCTCCAAGTAAGGAGACCAGGGTTCACGTCTCAGATCCTCCCTGCGTTGAGTTTACAAGTTCCCCCCGTGTCTGAATGGGTTTCTTCCAGGTGCACCGTTTTGCTCCCACGGTCCAAAGGCATACAGGTTAGGTGGATTGGCGATACTTAATTGGCCCTATTGATAGGTGTAGGTGTATGTGTGTGTGTGTGTGTGTGTATGTGTATTTGCCCTGTGATGGACTGGCACCCTTTCTAGCTTTGATCCTGCCTTGAACCCTATTCTAGCTGGGATAGGCTCCAGTACCACCTACAACCCTGTACAAGATAAAGCAAGTTCGAAAATGACTTTACTTTTTAAATTCACTGAGTCAGTTGCCTTGTGCTTTCAGCTGAGGATGATTCTTTGCTGGTCTGTTCTTAGTTTGTATTTACAGTAGCAAGACTAAATTTCAGGTTTAGCACTGTTGCAATGTGCCTCAGAACTGTGGACTAGGAGTGGAGTTGCTTTGTACTTTTTTGGAGCTATGAAGGGAAGCAATGATGCATACTAACTTAGGCCACCTCATATTAAGTTTAATGGACTGTTACTGAAATGAATAAGAACAAATATATTATTAAAAATATGGAGACCATATTTTATATTTATATTTGGAATGAAACACAATATGATACGTATTCAAATATATTTAACTCAATGCCATAGAAAATAACAAATAAATATTAATGGTGCGCAATATCAGAAATAGGAAAATATGGATCAGCATACATTTAAGCATTAATCTTCAGGAAAGAGACTTGGTGTCTCTAATTAAGAAATTACTGCCAGTTATATATATTGTATTCCTCTGCAGTGTTGTGGGTGTCCTCCAGATATGAATAAAGATCTTGCATAACATGTATTATATAGAGCATGCGATCTGCGTTGAAGTTTGCACTGCCATAAGACATTCTTTGCGAATATTGTCCAGCTTCTGATATTTTATATGCTTTAGTGACTTTTGTATTAATTCAGGTAGTAGGAAAAGCTGAGCACGTAATCAATGACAAGTAATATATAAATTTTTTTTGCGTAATAGAGAAATGAGTTACAGCAAGACTAAATTAAGAACCTCACAAGCCCCAAGGTGTCAAACGCATATATTTACACTCAAAGAAAATCACATATAAAAATAAAATAAGCTGGGGTTGGGATATAACGTACAAGTAACCACCTCTGTGGATTTTTGTGGAAGAGCACAAGGTACTGCAATGAAATGTCAGCATTATTATTTTCTCAAATATTCCAAAGCTCAAGGGCATACACCCAGGTCACCATAATAATACATTCGCCCAGAAGTTACAGAGCAGACAATTATGCTTCAGAAATGATTCTACTAATGTTTCCCATGCTTCATTATTACTTTCCATATAGGGATTGTTTTTCAGCCACTCAAATTGAACAGCATTTACAACAGTGACAGTTTATTTCATAGCTTGATGATTGCAATTATTTTTTTAAAAAGTCTACATTAGAACATACTTTTTCTCTGTGTTTTATGATTTTAAATCGAGAGGATTGTTAATTAAGAGAGGATGGGTTGTCAGACAGCCAGCTAAGCAACCCAAGGAGAAACACAAAACAAAAACAAAGCTGGATGGGAATTTCTTAAACTTTGTATTGATCTTGTTCCTCTGTTTACTGCAACAACACATATAGCTGAAGTTCGTCTCCTCTTAGTTCCATACTATATAGTCTGTCCTTGATCTGCAGCCAGTGTGGTAACATCTCAGGTACAATGCAACTGACCCACTGAATTGCTAATATATTTATTTTTTGAAAAGAAAGTTCAGATACCTAAATACCTGACAAGATTATTATTTGGAAAAGAGGCTAGGGATAATAGTGCAGAAAATTAGGAAGCCAAAACCAGCAGAACTCAGAATCAGAATTAGTAGTTTAGATTACGACACCTTAGATGAATTGTATAGTACCAAAAAAGGTGATAGGGACCAAACTATGAATTATTTAGTTCAGAAAAATTCAGCTTCAATAGACAGACAACACTTGGAAAACCAACAATTGCTATCTTGAATACCGGGTCAATAAAATCACACAGCATGACTTCATACTAACACATGATTGCAATGGGAACTCCTTGGTCTCACAGTCATGGTTGCCTGAAAACACACAAAATAGCACGAATTTAAATCAAATACGAAATGATAACTCAAAACATAATATAAAATGACTATAATAATGAGCATATGGTCAAAATGAAAAAGAAAGTAAGATTTTTTCATACGCTGAAAGGCATTTGTAAAATATTTCTTTTGTTTGTGATTAATAATGTTACTTAGACAAGTAAATTGTTCATTGAATTTCCAGCCATACAAATCAGGTGTGTTAAATGTTACTTGTAAATAATCCTGCTAAGTCTGTTCCATGAAGAGAACACATCTATGAAGTAACATTTACAAGCATGTTTATATGCAGATTCCTGCAGAAACAGGTAGGATCAGACTAAAACAGAAACTAAAGCATCAGGACTGGCGTTGAGGTATTGTCCTTGCCATGTTCCCGGTGATAGCTGGGATAGGCTCCAGCAGCCCTGTGACCATGCATAAGCGGATTAAGAAAATGAATGGATGGAAGGATGGTTTAAAGGCTGTGAAAAACTGAGAGCAAAGACAAACAGAATAGGAGTATTTTTACAACAGGCACACACACATTCAAAATCAAACCTCCCTTTCATATCATCATTACTTAAACCATTTTATTATTTTATATTAATTCAGTGAAGGCTGAAACTCAGCAAAGTTTCATTGCAAGTTTCTGGCATAACTCCACAGTCTTTTATGCAAAATGTCCCTTTCACCATCTTCACAGCATCATTCTTTGAATGCCTGAGTGGAATTCAGAAGCAAACTTTTTATCAGATTATCCCTCACTCTTTTTTATTTTCATCCAATAGAGACATTTCTGCTAAATTCTATTTTATTCCATTTCATATTTCTTGTAATGCTGAATGATCTATTCAATAACAGTTAAAAAGAAGACCATTAGGAGCCAAATGGGTATAGAAAGTGAATAACTGCTTGAAAACCCTCCATCTCACTGAGGAAATCTAATTCAGTGGTGTTAAATTATATGAGCCGAGATTTATCATGTTGAGGAACAGTGAGCATGGTATGCTTTGTATCATTGCTTTTTTTGTGAATTCAGTAACATCGAAAAACATTCATGTTAAAATAAAAATTTATAGCAACTTCTTTTTACAAAAACAGACTAATTAGAAAGAACAAGAATTGTATTAGGTATTTTTGGCAACTTGTTTTAGAAAGGTATAAGACAGTAAGATACAAGATGAATTCCACATTTTCATTATGAATGCATAATTCCTACATAAACATCAATTATTACATTTGATGTAGTAAAATAAATATTATTTTAATATAGAATATGTGTTTCTTTCATATAAATCTAATTAGCTTTGACTCCTTACATCATAAACTTCATGTCAAGTTCGAAGATGTAATCATATACTTCAAGTAATTAAATTGACATAAAACAACAACATTTATTTAAATAGCACATTTTCATACAAATATTGTAGGTCAAAGTGGTTTACATGATGAAAAAAAGAGAAAAAAAGACAAAGTAAGAATTAAAATAAGACAACACTAATTAACATAGAATAAGAGTAAGGTCCGATGGCTGGAGAAAAAAAAAAAAAATCTCCAGGGGTTCCAGGCCATGAGACCGCCCAGCCCCCAATTGGGCATTCTACCTAACATAAATGAACAGTCCTCTTTGTATTTAGGGTTCCCATGGAAGGACTTGATGATGATGGTCATGTAGACTTCTGGCTTTTAATCCATCAATGTAGGAACATCATGGTGCTTTGATTAGGTGGTGGTGGCGCCGGTTGCCACCACAGAAAACCGGGAAAAGAAACAGAAGAGAGAGTAGGGGTTAGTACGGATTTTAGAGCCACCATGAATAGTTATGATAATTAATTGAATATACAGAGCATCAGGATTAAACTAAATTGAAGTTATGAGAAGGCCACGTTAAAGTAATGAGTTTTTAGCAGTTTTTTTAAAGTGCTCCACCATATCAGCCTGGCGAATTCCTATTGGCAAGCTATTCCAGATTTTAGGTGCATAACAGCAGAAGGCCGCCTCACCACTTCTTTTAAGTTTAGCTCTTGGAATTCTAAGCAGACACTCATTTGAGAAAAAGATAAAAGATGTCATATGGCTTTAACATATGGCATATATAAATCCATCCATCCATCCATTTTCCAACCCGCTGAATCCGAACACAGGGTCACGGGGGTCTGCCGGAGCCAATCCCAGTCAACACAGGGCACAAGGCAGGAACCAATCCCGGGCAGGGTGCCACCCCACCGCAGTATATAAATCATCTGTAGCAATTTTAAGGCTTTATCATAAATTACACTTTAGACAAACTACTCCTCAGAAACCTAACATTTCAGAATACACACACTGAAGTCTAAATAACAGTTTAAGACTAAAGCTCAGCCAACCTTTATAAGCTTAATTGTGAACCATTTGAGTGTTTTATTTAAACCTTACTATCAAATTGTGCTTACTGATGGACCCCTGACATCCAAATGGCAATTCAGTTAATTTATGAAGCGAGGGAGTTTTTATTTGTAAATGTACCTGTGCAGTGTTCATAAATGATGCTAATTATCCCTGAAAACCTGTGGAATTTTGCTCAATTGTTCCTTTTTACTGCCTATGACTAATAGTACATATGTCATGACATTTTAACTGTAAGGTTAAGGTGGCCAAGAAAGCCGTACACCTTATAACAAACAGAATTTCTAAAACAACTTAGCAACAGGATAGCACCTTGGTGTAGCCATTAGATGTGCTGCCCCAAAGCTCTAAGAAATGAGGTATGAGTTCCAGCCTGTCTCTGCCTGTTTCTACCTGTATGTTTTAAGATTTATTGATAAGAACTGTGTATAAGATGAGGTCAAAGCTTGCCTGATATCAAATGTTATGAAGGAGGATACAAACAAAATGGCTTGGTACTGCTACTAATACCTGCTAACCTGATGCAATACAGCACAATACTTAAAATAGAATAAAGAAATGACCTTTTCTTTTATACCTTTCCTGCTGTGGACCGCTTGCCAAGTCCTTAGCCTAGCCCAAGAGCAATAAGCATAAAAGAAAGAAAGAGCACCTTTTTACTTGCTTTTTTAGAGGCAGACTCTCCTGTGCATGACCATCTCTAGGTTACATGCACTAATAAATAGAGGTCAGGTGTGCAATAGATTTAAAGACTTCAGAGGAAGTGTCAGCTGGAAGATAGAGATGCTTTGATGAAGGAGAATGAAGCGCACAGATAGCAGTGTTTAGATCATTGCTTTTTGGGTGAGCATTTGATTGCAGTTCCTTTACTATAAAAGCATTAAAAATAAACTGTCCAACAATGATAAGGAGTATCTACAGTATTAGACTATGTAAATAAATGGAATTTGACATGCCTTTTTCTTGTTTAATATTAAATACCTTTTCAAGGACTTTTTCAAGGTGTTGAGAAAAAGAATCACGGGAACTCATATTAAATTCTAATATTCTTTGCACCACTTTGGCTGGATATTTAAATGAGGGTCATCAGAATTAATTCAATTCAAGCAGAGGGCTATGGCATGGAAATCTAACTAAGCAAAATATTATTTGCTGACAAATACCTGTACTTTATTAACACTGAAAAAAAGGCTATGTCTTTTGTTATTTCTGACTTTACTATGTTGCTCAATCTTATAAATGCCTGCAGCAACTGGCCAGTTTCTCATTTAGAAATGTCAGGTTTTAAATGATTTATTTTTTTTTTCTTTTTGGAAAATAACACTGAAATATTTAATGCAAGCCTTAAAGGTTTCAACGCACAAGTCCCAGAAATGAAGTTATGACTCCTCGACTTCTGCAACATTGATGCAATGTTTAAAGGTGTTATCTGAGGCTTATAACTTTTAAAACTCATTTGGTGTGGCTGTTACATGTTTTACCCCTTTCAAAAATATAGTCAAGAAAGTGCCATATTTCCACCCATTCCCTGACCTGCCATTTTACACTACAGAATCATAAGGTACCAGAGCCTTTTCTGACAGTTATGGGCTTAAGGCAGGAACCAAAACTGAAAAGGATGACAGTTAACCATGGGGCATATTACCTCACGACCCCACATTCCGTTAATAAAAGCCGAGTTATGGAGGACACGTTGTGCATTTTTGGGTTTTTTAGGACCACAGGCTCGGGAGCTGGTAATTAAGAATAGGTAACAGTTATTTTATTATATTAAATTTGAAATTAACTAAATTATTAGAGGAAAAGACTTCCCTTGATAATAATGACCTGTTTGCCCCTAAAACTTTGTCTCTAAATGCTGTATAGCATATCATTTTTTTATTTTCTTTTTTAATTTATAAAGTGTAAAAAATAAAACCGGGTGAATGAATGTGTATTGGTATTCACAAACCAAAGGCACAGGAAAGATGGTGTAGCCCTCAGTGATGGCCACAGTTTTTTGATCTCCTTTGGTTCTCTTTTTATTGAAAGAATACTTGTGGTATGTTTGCATAACAGTCAATTATGACACTGTGCTGTCATCCCCTGACCATGAAAACATAACAACCATATATCATCAAGTCAAGTGGCCTTATTTCCACTTCTCAGGGTATATTGCAGGGTATAGTGATATGAAATTACATTACCCAGAACCATGGTGCAACATATACATAAACACGGGTCAAGTGCCAGACAAGTAAAGAGCTACAATGTACTATAACAGATACATAAATGAATAAACAATACGTAATAAAAAGATAGTAATACATTCAAACAGATAGCAATACATAAGAAATAACACAACTAATAATAAATATAACTGTAGTACAACATATAAATAAAACTACTAGGATCAGATCTGAGAGGAGGTGGGCAGCACAGAGTTCAGAGTCCAGACTGCCAAGCAGTATAAATAAACAGTCCATAGTTATGTCATTACAAAAAGGGTATAAAGCTCTTCGTGTTTTGAAACAACTTGATTTGTTGCAAGATTAATATTTTGATGATAATAACATTGATCAAGATGGTGACCATCAATTGGATAATGTAGAATGTGTAGGCTCTAGTGTTGATGCGAATAGATGCCCTAAAGGTCTTTCTTCCTCACAAGGCTTCTAAATTGTAATGGCAATTGGAACAGCACTACATGGACATTCTGCCACCCACTGACCACAAACAGTTACCAAGTACCAAATGCAGTGGTGGGCCGTCAGGGCCTGCAAGGCCTTCTCTGCTGGCCTAAAAAAATATCTGAATCACAAACTGATGTTATTTATATTTTGTCCATGAATACTTATTAAATAATTCCAAATAGTCTGTCTGCTTCCTTTCATAGCTTTTCTGATGGTTGTGCTGCTTCCAGACATGTATTTTCGTATTAAAGCATTTAACCAATCACATTTCAGCCATCATTTGTTGCCAGGCAGGGTCAAAGTCAATGAAGTCTGCCCGGAGGCCTTCACAATCCATTCTGCAGGCCCTCTAACACAAAATAAATGTCGATTAAACTGTTGCCTCAACCAATCAGATTTTGAGTTGGTGTCACTAGGGCCCTCTAGCAGGCGTACGGCAACGTCACCGTATTCAGACCCGTTGATTGGATAGGATGGTGTAAGTATGCCATGGATGATTTTGCAGGAAAATCTCCCACTGATCTCCTTGACTTCCTTTATCAGAAAAATGTGAATGAGAGCATGGGGCAGCTGTACACATTGGTATGTTTGGCGGTCACCATTCCCGTGTCCACTGCTTCTGTCGAGCGGACATTTTCAGCCCTAAAGCGAATTAAAACTTATGCCAGAAATACGACAGGGCAGGTTCGACTTTCAGCATTAGCTTCGATGGCGATAGAAAGGGACTTCGTGATGAAACTGAAGCGTACGGATAATCTGTACGACAGAGTAATTGAACTGTTTTTGAGGAAAGAGAGGAGGATTTGATTTTGAAAGTTTATGAGTTATTATTGATGTTTTTTATGTGTGTCGTGGCTGTAGCTGCAGTAGAAAGGAACTTGTTCACCCCTGGTTTGTCTATTCAATAAAGGCATTTATTGTGGCTACAGGAGTTATCTATCTGCAATGCAACGGCTCTTTATACTGTATTTCTGCATATTAAGATGGTTTTTATAACCATAAATTAGTTTTTGAGGGGCGGATTGATTCAGACGGAGCACTACTGAAGGCCTAGGTGTGAAATGCACGGTCTGCCACTGACCAAATGTGTTGTGTGCAACCAGCGTGAACAGTGCAAAGAAAAACAAGTGTTATATTTGCAGCACATGTGCTTCTAAGCCTGTACTCTGTGTGGTGCCGTGCTTCAAGTTCTGTCAATGAAATGCAGACTTTTCATCAAGTCGCTGATGAAAATAAAGTAATTAACAATTTCTTTACATTTTTCATTGAATTTCTTTACATTTTCAGAGTTTAGATAGAGTTACTATTGATGATAAAACCACTGCTATTTTGTACATTTCTTTACATTTTTACAAATTTTGACAGAGGTCATTATTTATCATATACTGTATGCATACCTCTGTGCTACAGCATCTTGGTAATAAATAGCCCAGTAGTCAATGTGTTAAAAAGTAGTGAAGAAAGACCTAACCATTCAGTGACTGATCCTTTTTTCCAAAATGTGTGGCCTGATCACTAAGACAATAAGCTGTTAGCCTAGTCCTCACCAACTTAACTTAAATTCTACAGTTATTAAAACGACTGCATCGTTTTAATCAACTGCATTATGATATCACTATGGGAAGGTTATCACATTAGGAAAGTGCAAAAAAAAAAAACAACTAAACAAGCAGGTCTGGGAACAAAGTGATTTTTCTGACCTTGTGACACAATTAGACTTTTTAGCAGTTATTCAGGCTTCCACTCATGAAACATCAGAAAGAGGCAGTAACCTTGCATACATAAGAAAAACTGCTCTAATGTCACATGTCAACACATATCCACAGTGACAGTGTGACAGACAGCAATTACCCAATGACATCAATGGAACATGGTGCTTTGAATTCACACATAAACTATACAATGAATTAATGTAAAAAAAGTAATAAAATAAACAGCAGGCAAACACAATACAAAGGCAAGAAAATATCAGGCTAAACACTCACTTTCTGGACATTCTGAAATACATAATATGTGACAGTTAATTTTTACAATTTCCTGCATTTTAGGCATTGTTTGATACTTCTTGATTTTTTTTTTTTTACATTTACGGACTTATCATGCATCCATTCCTCCATTTTCTGAACCAGCATAGTCCATTAGGTGCTAATAAAGCTAGTAATTATTCTGGCAATAGCATTTATACAAAAAAACATATGCTGTAGACGCATACTGGGAAAATTTCATTATCAAGTGTCATATGTATGTGTTACAGATGTGTGATAATTTCAGAGCATCTGGAAAAATCCCAAGACTCAGAAGAACCTGAAGACCTCCCCATAGAAGGTGACTGGGAATTAAACATTTAGCACTGTGTACATGCTGCCCACTAAATGTATGTGTGAATACTGTATATGTGTATGTGGTAAATACATCTTCAAAAGCTTCAGAAGTAATTTGAGAGAATGAAAGGAAGTAAATATGAGTGTGTTCTACACAGTAATGGCACCTCGTATGGGGTTGATTACTACCTTGCAGCCAATTGTGCCAAGAATGACACCAGCTTTAATGACCATGAACTGGATAAGGAGGTCAAAAGGTGGATGTATTAATGCTTTTAAACCATTTTCTATTTTTTGTCTTCTATTAACACTACTTAAAGTTTGATGGCAGTATGAGTAACATAGTTATCCTACATAAATAGATTGAAAACATAAAGACATGCAGAAATGGATGAATCACTATCAGTCTACTAAAGATAAGACCATTACTTCTTATTCTGTGCAGATAAAAAACAACCTGTTCAGATCACCATAAAGCCATCAGAGACAGTCAAACAGTCAATAGTTTAAAGAGAAACTGATTTTCAGTAGAGATTAATTACTTTGTTTGCCTGTTTTAGTCAAGTAATACATTACTAACAACATAAAATATATCATTTGTATATGATATTTAATTCAGCTGAAAACTAATCATGATTTTTGCCTTTTCATTTTGAATTATAAAATTGCATTTCCCTGAAAAACTGTAAGAAAATCTCTGTGGACTAAATTCAAAAGGATTTTGATGCATATATATGCGAGGTAAGTGTTAAAGAAAAAATGAACAGTAATGAAATGTATAAATCTTTTTGGCTGCTAAAATAATGCAGCTGTCGACAAGTACTATTTGAGTCTTATGAAGATAGGTAACATTTGTCAGGTGGGGGATGTAAGCTGGATGACAAAGACTTCAATCATGTGGACAAATGCCTTCACATTTTCATAAGACAGAATAGGTTTCATTTTAGCCTGATAAATTTTGTCTTTTGCTGCACAGAGAAAGATCCAGAAACCTGTCCAGTTTCCATTTATTGTTGACACTGCTTTTGTTGTTCACTTATGTTTAAGTAAAAATAAAGCTAAAAGAGCAGAATACATGCATTTATTTTAGTAGAGCTGTTGATGTATATTTCCAGTTGGTAATTTTAACATTACACAAATGTATGATGTGAAGGTCTAAGGAAAAATATATACTGTGTAGCTAGGGATGTATAAATGCTAAAACAAGGTAAGAAACAAAGAAATAAGTGTTACACCACTCAAGAAAATAAGTCAAGAGTATGAGAGAAGAAAAATACATTACAATTGGTAGATATGAAGCACAGTATGGAGCATAGTTGTAAAACAGAAGCAGTCCAAAATCAGTGTAGTAGATTAAAGTGACCATACAGTATAATGCAGAGCTGGGTCTATCATGCTAAAAAAATTCTAAGTTAGCTGGGTATAGCAAAAAAAAAAAAAATCACACTTAAACTAAAAAAAACATTACGATGATGGTGCATTTAAAATTTTGCACCCATCTTTAAAAAGTTGTAACGTAATGAAAGACAGTAAAAAGTGTGGATGGCACCAGTTTGAGATGACAGTGTATTGATTGTTGCAGCCTCGGGGTTGTTCATTTTTGTTTTATATTAATAACATAATATATAGTATGTGATGTTTAGCAGACTGTGAGACAGCAGCACTGTGCCTTGCTTAGAATTATGGACAAAGTGAGCTTTGATGTGTTTTTGGTCTACCTGGGAGTTTAGACTTAAATGAAGGGCTTATTTCAGATATTAGAAGACATGCTACAGGAGACAGGTGATTGGAGTCATCTGGCTGTTATGGTGTAGCCAGGGTTACAAGTTTCTTTTCTTTTTATTTATTTAGTTTATTTTCTTTTTGCATTTCCTTGTCCAATATGTTTTTGCTTATTTGCATATGTATTTTTTGTTCTTAAATGAGTATTATTTTGTTGTATAATGTTAACTATGCATTTATTACTCTTTTCTTCTATGTATCTTGTCTTCTGTAAAAGAAATATGGGGGACAGGCTCCCCTGACATTAAAGCTGTGGTACCATCCTCAGCCTTATATAAATTGGGGTTTTGCACATCATTGGTGTCAGGACATTATGGCTTGTGGTTCTGTTTCATTGGCTCCTTCTTTGATCTTTGAGTGTGTAAATGCTTTTTCTTTTATGATTTTCTGGTTATGAACTTCGGCTCTGTTTAAAGGGTTTAGATTTTTGGAGTCTGGATTTCTTGTCATCTGCCTGAGTTTGCCTTTTTTTGTATATTCCTTTTTGACTCAGTGTTTTTTTTGTTATTCTTTTTTATTCTTGTTTTTGAATTTTGTTAATATTTTCAAATATAAAGGAACCTTGTTTGGTTATTTGGGACCAGATATTAACTTGATTCCCCTCTTTCCTTCTTTTGATATATAAATATAATATATACTATACTATTATATATATTTTGGTTACTAGTCTGTATGTGGGAACTTATGGCCTAGTTTTTTCGGTAAGCCTTAGCCTTGTGTTTGGTGTTGCTCATTATAATTATAACACAGGCTGAATCAGATGAGGTTAATGCTCAGTTGTTGCTGGAGGATTGACTCAGTATATTGCAGTAATGAGCAATTATCTTCCTGTGAATCTCCCCAATTGTAACACATGTCAGACTTTACCCACCTCTGTTGCCCTAACAATCACGGTGCTTTGACAACTAGATTAAAACCTTTAGCTTCATTTCTTCTGCATCATTGTGAGTGCTGTAACAGTCTTCGCCAGTAAGATGGCTGACAGCATTTGGACAATTTGCTTACAAGAGCACTGAGAACTGAACTGTCACAAATGGACCTATTTTCCACTCCACTTTGTCAAATAGATAAAATATGTAAAAAAACACATTCCATAACACCCCTCCCACCGACCCAGCAGCATACAAGTGATGACATAGAAAAAGAGATAAAAATGAGTTCTACATGACTTAATGGGGAAAGCAACAACACATGGCAAAGTGAAAGAAGAAAAAATACTAATACTTGAAATTGTAAGATGTGGATAATGGGCACTGGTTCCAATCCAGCCGGCACACTAGTTTGGAATACAGAAGCCTGATGCATCATTTGTTATCAATATTATGTTTAAGAGATTTAAGCATAAGGTATCAGAGAGTTTGCAGCAGCAGGCTGCAGCTAGCTTTGTTGGAATTGTGCCCAAGAAAAACAAACTGTGCTGAAAGAACAAATGCAAAATTGCAGAGAACTCCAGGAAATAGTAAAATATGAGGAATGAAAGGAGTATTAGAGGAGTGGTTTGACAAGAGAACAGTCAACCAAAAGGCTGAGACAATTGGATTGTTCCAAAACATATAATCAAACGTACATGGAAAACTAAAGGAATACAGGTGGCAGAAAGTCCCACGGTAAAAGACTGGAAAGGAATGACATATAAGTGATGTAAAATGTTCATTTGAGTGTGTTGATGTTACAAGTGTTTATAAGCAGACAGAGTGTTTTTTAAGGTAACACCTCATGAAGGAAAGGGAGACAATGGGGAAGTATTTTTTTAAATAACTGAGAGATGCCACTGAGCTCAAGGATTGCAATGAGCTGGAGTCAGAAGAAAAGGATGAAACAGAAAACCGGGCCTTTGCTGACTGAAATGTTCTGAGCCTCAAGACATCAAAAATTTCACCTAAACATTGTGATACCGTGATAAGCTCAACCTAGAAAAAAGATATAACTGCCCCCAAAAAAGAGACCTATACAGTGGAAAATATGGGAGGGAGAGTGGCAGATTTTTTAGAAGTCTAAATGCAGATGTACTCCATATGCAGTACACTATGTGCATACCAGATTAATAGGTCTAAATTTTGGGAGTGCTACATAAATTTCTAGTAGGTTAATGGGGAAAAAAAGAAAGGGATCTAGGTAACTTGGGACAGTTACTCATTGTTACTGGGTAACCCTGGTATCATTAACATTGGGTACATTTCTTATGGTTTCCAATAGTGGGTTCAGACATCAAGTCATATGTGAGGGTCTGTGGTGTTTTCAAAAGATCTAAGATCCTACATTTTCTTCCAGCAGAAATCCTTTTCTTCTTGAATTTACCAAAGGGATCTGGCACATGTCATGTTTTATTCTGGTGGTTGAGAGTGTTAGGTCATGTGCAAACATGGATCAAAACCAGCAACTGAAGAAAAGAACAGAATTTCTAATTGTACGCAGTAATAGAATCATCATCAAAATAAATTAAACGAAATGAGGCAGATACTAAGAGACAAAATCAGTAAGTGGTCCAGCACAAAAAGCTTCCACTGTTAAAGGAGAAGTAAGCAGATTGACAGACACAGGTAATGCTTTGGCAGTATAGGTCATCTACAGAGAAGAGATACATAACTAAGTTAAGTTGATTCCATCTTGTCTCAGAGAAACAGGAACCAGGCAGCTACACACATCAGACAAAAACAAAAGCAACAAGTACCATGGTGTAGGATCAACAGACTTCACAGACATGACGGGAAGAGAATGTGCAGTGGAGCCATGTGTTCACTGCTGCCTAACAGTCATGATAGTGGAGTGCCAAAAACAGCCACAACAAAATCTCTTGGCTAGATTACAAAACTGGGCTAACAACCTTTTGAAGTCGTGTGAAGGCAATGCGACAAAACCTAGTTGAATGCCAACCAATAAAATGTGCACACCATGTAGGAACGAAAATATAAAACCATCTAAAGAAATAACAACAAGGCCAGAAAAAAATGTTTCACAAAACTAACTGATAAACAAACTGAGGATTTGAAATCCCTATCACTAGATAAATAAAACAACCTAACCCACCCCCCCCCCCCCCCCCCCCCATCAATAGTTTTGATTTTTCTTTCACAAACACACTGATTTTAATAAGATTTACTGGCTATTATCTTAATATTGCCATGAGTATAAGAATTTAATTTGCTACATGAACAAATGACCTTTATTTTCAAAGAATTTAGTGGTTCCCACCCTTCACTTAACAATTTGTATGATTTCAAGGTTCCTTAACCTGTGCTGAGCAAAATAAAATGAAATAAATGATCTTTTAATAATAAGCAGTCTTTAAGAAAATATATATATTTTGTTTTTGTACAAGTAGATTATGACAATATGTGGCAGCATGCAGTCAACACCAAAATGTTACTCTTGGGGGGTATTTTTCATACGTGGATTAGTCGTTTAGCCGGATATAATGGTTGACGATTTGGTATGATCCTGGATCTGTCCGTTTTTTCGAAACTCTTGCTGGAAGTGTTGTCATAGCAACACATCCTAATCCTCAAACCTGCTCGGAGCAGGTTTGTTCTACGTAAACAAGGATTAGTTTACACACGTAATCGGTGACAGTGCGTGGAAGTCATCCAGTCATGGCTTCGGCGTTCATGAATGAGCGACCAATTGATATTGGTGCGCAAATTATACGAAGAGAATTTCATATAGAGCAGGGTTTTGCGCAATCGGCAAGATCCTTTATTGCTCCTGGAGGAAATTCTTTTCGAAGGATACCGCTTTAGCCGAGGGGGAATATTGTACCTCAAAGATTTATTAGCACCTTATATTCGAAGTCAAACTAGGCGAAGTTGGGCTCTCACAACCACACAGACAGTATGCATTGCTTTGAGGTTTTTTACAAGCGGCACTTTTTTATATACTGTAGGCGATGTGGAAAATCTAACTAAAAGTGCAGTTTGCCAGGCAATTCGTAAAGTCTGTTTGGCTCTGAAATATTTCCTTCGGGTTTTCATACTGTTTCCTGGACACCTGTGTGTGCAGACAATAAAAGAGGCGTTTCATGCCATTGCAGGTAGGTAATACACAAGTAAAAACACCCACAGTTCCATGAAGAATCTCAATCAGCCTAACATTCTCATTACCAGGACTTCCAAATGTGATTGGGGCACATGGGACTGATCAGAGTGGAGTTTGATCAAACATTATTTGGAAAATGTACCTCTCCTCCTGATGAATAATCAGACACAGTGTCTTCATCAAATATTTGACCTTCGTCAATATCTCGTTGGTCAGACACAGTTTCAAGGGATATGATATTCCCTGCAACTGACCCAACAAAAAAGAGGGCTATATGGAACATACCTACGGCACACATGAAGGACAAATATATGCAATGACCATCCTTTACCTGAAATAAAGTGAACACTGCATCCTGCCACTGGTTCTGAGGAGGAGCTTCCCCCTGGAATGCCCTCAGAAACAGGGCGATGGGCATTTTGCTGGAGAGCCAACTCTTCTGCAGGGGTTAGGTGTGGACCGCGTGGACCTCCACCTGTTTTTTGCTTGTCTGCCTTCTTATTAGCTTTAAAATTAATGTTTTTTATATTATATATGATTATTTATGTCAACAATTCTTTAAATAGTTATATACCAATATTTACCAATTTGAAGTATATACTTGTACCTCACTTTAACCTGTTCCCATGTTCTCCTTGTGCTCACGTTTGATCTGGAATTATGACATATTAAATAATAATTAATCTGACACATAGGAAATGAAACGCTGCTTTCAGTAAGTACAATGCACACTACTTAGCGTTTAATTTGTCGGCCACTTTTTGCCAGCCGTCTTTTCTGGTCTGGGCTGCTTTTGCAGTGTTACCCCTTGTGCATATTAAATCTTGAAATTCTTCATGTCCTTCGAATAAAAGGTCTTGCGCCACGTGTGTGAAAAAAAAATGTGCCCGTTCTTTCGTCATTTTGTTACAGCCTATCAAAGACTTGCTGATCATGTTTTCTAGACTCAATATATATGGGCTTTTCACTCAGCGCAGGCGCGCGCATTCATCTTGTATGATTAGATCCAGCTCGACTAATCTAATACACGGCTGCGTTTGAAAAACCGACCTATCCCGGATGAGTGTCACTGGCATTAACTTATCCAAGATGAGGCACCTGATCTCAGATGATTTAAGCGACGTACGAAAAATACCCCCTTGGATAGTCAGAAAATATTATTTGTAAAGGAAACTTCAAGACAAGAATAGAGCTTGCCTCTTCTGAACAGTTCTAATCGTCAATTGTAAAGTCCTAGTTGAGTGGTTAGCCAATGTAAAGTTTAGTATTTAGTCATCATAATTTTCTTTCAAGTTATCCTGATAAGGACAGCAGCGGTATCATGCTGAACTGGGATGATTAGGTCACTCAGTCACCAGCAACTTCCTCCAGCCCCTCTGAGGAAACTGGCAGATGCTTTCAGGCAAGTTAAGAGAGAGACATAATCCCTCCAGTGTGTCCCGTGCCTGCCCATGGGTCTTTTGCCACTGGGACAAAACTTATACAAGTCCAGAGGAAGGTTTCCAGGGACATTCTAAGTACATGCAACAGACCATCTCATCTGCTACTTTTGATCTACAGCAAGGCTATTTTAGTTCCATTTTTTAAAAATAGCTTCTATTGCTATATTATTTTCACCTGTCTTGAACTCAGATACTTTCTTCTTCAAATCTAGGTTGTTAAAATATTTGACCACTGAGCTTTGCTTTGCTGTGTTTCACAATTCAAAATGACATAAAGCAAATAACCCTTGTGATGGGTGAGCATAATTTGATCATTGTAATGTCAATTTTCTAAGAATTTCTCAATAGGTTTTCAATGACAAACTTTAATGACTGATTGCCAGGAGGAGAACCATTTTGCTGCTGCTCCTCCTTTGAAAACTTTTGGTGGGGAATTTTGTTACTTGACTTTTTGTGAGTTTCTGGAAAAATGTGTTGAAACTTAAAATTGTGTGATCAGGTTTATTATAGTAGGCCCTTGCAAATTGCGAATTTACAATTTGTAGATCCAGCTATTCACAGGTTTTGTCATCAATAATTAAATGCAAATTATTTTGTGAGTAGTAAACAGGAAAGATGTTATTTTTAGAATAGAATTAAAGACTGGACTCTAGACAAATGAATGGGGAAAGAGGCAAATGTTCAAGACTTACAGCATAGTGGGAATGACAACTTTCTTGTTTGCTATGAATGCCGCCTTTCCAGGAAGTAACTGATAATATTTCAGCAAAAAATACACACATTTTGCATGTTTTGACCAGACAAATGGATATCGGATATCTGGAATATGCAATACATCTTTTTTTCATGGATGTTTTTCACATTCACAAAAACGTGAGATTTAATTTTTTTTCTTGGTCTCCACTACAAGCTACATGGGGTAAGTAGCATTAAAAAAAGATTTGTAGATGGAATATTCATTTAACTAGTTTATAGTAAGGTAAATCAAGAAAAAAGCAGGAAATCTGTGAAGCCTTTACTTCAGCTACAGCAAAGACTGTATGTTACTGTTGCAATACAGTACAATATATGTTTATGTTTTACTTTTTTTGATGTTATATACACAGCTGTCCTGTATTGTCTAGAATGTATTCAATAACCAACTGTATATTATTGGTAAGGCTTGTTGTCAACAGTACAGTATTAGGAGGTGAGGTGGGGGCACTCCTGGCAGCCTTTGTCCCTAACCCCCATGAATAATAATGGATAACTGTATTTACAAAAAGATACATTTTAATTTCTGCAAATTTTTTACTTTATTTCTGTTAGATTTTCAGTATTCCCATCTAATTTCTGTTTAATAGTGTGAGATATGGCCGACCATTCATCCCGGCCAATACCCCCAGGCCGCTAGATGGAGCCCTCCCTGTAGCATAGAAGTGCCCCGAAGACCAGCAGGGAATTATGGACAATGGAGTTTTTATTCCCAACCCTGCTGGACACCGTGGGGCCCACCAGAAGACGCTGCAGGGAGGCTCAAGGACTCTTACGTGCCCTATAACCCGGAAGTGCGTCATGATCACATGACAAGAAGAAACGACGTGCTTCCGGATTAAGGAAAAGGACTTTTATCCTGACCCGGAAGTCATAAGGACTTGTGGATTGTTGGACAGGAACACCTCCGGGTCAGGGGGTATAAAAGGACTGTGGGAAAGCCCAGATACTGAGCTGAGCTGGGAGGAAGGGTGGTGAAGTGTCTGGGAGAGGAGGATTGGTATTTGTAGAGTGTTTATTGATTATATGAGTAGTGTGGAGTGGAGGGTGCTTTGTGCAATGTATTATTATAAAAATAAAAAGTCTTGGACTTTTACCTGGTGTTTGGTGTGGTACCTGAGGGTTACAGCAGTCATTTTTATTTTGTTTTAGGAAATGCTTTTTAAGTCAATTTAGTTACAGTTTTTATTAACAATAATAATCTTGATCTAAAGCAGTAACTGTTCTACTTCAATATCCTCCAGTATTGCTGAGCTCCTCACCCTGTCATAAAGAGTGCGCATGTCAGGTATGCACAGGAACCTAACTTTGATTACTTGTACTTCCAATTTCAATCTCTCCATTACTTTCTAAAGCAAGTAACCATAGATGAGAATGGATATGTAGACTGACCAATAAATCAAAAGCTTAATCTGAGGACATAGCTTTCTCTTCACATTCTCTGCTCACATTCACCTTGGTCCTCATGTTTGAACAAGAGCCTGAAGTACTTGAACTCTTGGGGCTGACACTCACCTCTTATCTGAAGAGGACAAATTTCTCTTTTCCAGAAGACGACCATGACCCTCCTATTGGGAGGTGATAGTTTTTAATTACAAAATTAATGATATTAGAAATAACAGTACATCCTCCCAGTACCGATCCTATTAAATGCCGGTATTCCATTTTAAACGAATTAGATTTACCTGATCTATACAGAATAACTTCTCAACTGAGAAACCTCCACCTGCGTCCTTGACCCAATACCAACAAGTTTTTTCAGAGAAGTATCCAGTGTGTTAATTGATAGTGTGCTTGACATAGTAAATTCATCATTAGATATGAGGGTCTTCCCAGACTGTCTTAAGACTGCTGTTGTTAAACCCCTGCTGAAAAAAAATACTTTCAACTCCTCTGTTTTTGACAATTTTAGATCTATTTCTAACCTGCCTTTCTTAAGTAAAATTCTAGAAAAGGCAGTCATTATGCAGCTAAATGACCACCTCAACAAACATTCTATTCTTATCAAGTTTCAGTCAGATTTTAGACCAAATCACAGTACAGAAACTGCACTCATTAAAGTAGTAAATGACTTGTGGGTTAATACAGATAGAGGCTGTTTATCTATTCTCATCCTCTTAGATCTGAGTGCAGCATTTGATACCATTGACCATAATATTCTTATTATATTCTTATTCTTATTACTGACCTTACACAGTGGGTGGGCCTCTTTGGCAATGCCTTAAATTGGTTTGAGTCTTACTTAACAGGTAGAAAATTATTTTGTCAGTTGTGGTAATTATACTTCAAAGACACATGATATTCGATATGGTGTTCCACAAGGATCTATCCTGGGTCCACTGCTCTTTTCAATCTACATGCTTCCGTTATGTCAGATTATCTTAATGTATAATGTTATCTACCACAGCTATGCTGATAACACAACTGTATTTATCAATAGCGCCTGATGACCTCGACTGTTGTGGTTCACTGACACATAGTCTTACTTGAGTTTCTGAGTGGATGAGTAGTAATTTTCTCAAACTAATTAAGGAGAAAACAGAAATCTTAGTGACTGATAAAAATTGATATAGTGTGGGTATTAAAAATAATCATGATCTTATAAACTTAAACTTAAAGAATTTAGGGGTAATTATTGACCCTGACCTGCATTTTAAAGCACATATTAATCAGATTACCAGGACAGCATTTTTTTACTTAATAAATATATCAAAAGTTAGATCCCTTATAACTTTGCTAGACGCTGAAAAATTTGTTCACTCTTTTGTTTGTAGTCGACTAGATAACTGTAACACACTTCTCTGAGGACTACCCAAAAAAGACATCAATTGGTTGCAATTAGTGCAGAATGCAGCTGCCAGAATCTTAACTAGATAAAGAAAATCAGAGCACATCTCTCCAGTTTTGATGTCATTACATTGGTTTCCTGTGCCATATAGAATTGACTTTAAAATACTGCTTTTGGTTTACAAAGCTTTAAATAACCTTGCTCCATCCTATATTTTGGAATGCCTCTCACCTTACACTCCAAATCATAACCTTAGATCTTCGAATGAGTGTCTGCTTATAATTCCAAGAGGTAAAGTTAAAAGAAGTGGTGAGGCAGCCTTCTGATGTTATGCACCTAAAATCTAGAAAAGCTTACTGATAGAAATTTGTCAGGCTGAGCACTTTAAAAAACTACTAAAAACCCATTATTTTAACATGGCTTTCTTATAACTTCAGTTTAGTGTAACCCTGATATTCTGTATATGGATTTAATTATCATTTATAGTTATAAATAATCCGTACTATCCCCTATTTTCTCTGCTGTTCTTTTACTAGTTTTCTAGCCACCACCTGATCAAAGTCCCTACACTGATCGGTTGAAGGCCAGATGTCCAGATGACCTTCATCATCTAATTGTTCCATGTGAAACCTGAAAATCATGAGGACTGATTTAGATCATTTATGTTATGTATGATCCACTGTCTGCGGTGGGTTGGCACCCTGCCCGGGATTGGTTCCTGCCTTGTGCCCTGTGTTGGCTGGGATTGGCTCCAGCAGACCCCCGTGACCCTGTGTTCGGATTCAGCGGGTTGGAAAATGGATGGATGGATGGATGATCCACTGTGGCAACAGCTAACGGGAGCAGCTGAAAGAAGAAGAGTGGGGGCTGGGTGATCTTGAGGCCTTGGAACCCCTGTAGATTTTGTTTTTTTCTCCAGCCCCCTGGAGATTTTTGTTTTTTTTTTGTTTGATTTTTATTCTGTCATCCTGGCCATCAGACCTTACTTTATTCTTTGTTACTTACTATTGCCTAATCTTATTTTAATTTTTTTTATAAACATTTCTTTCTTCATCTTGTAAAGCATTTGAGCTACATCATTTGTATGAAAACGTGCATATATAAATACATGTTTGTGTTCTTGTTGTTGTAGTTCTAATCCCAACCACAATACACTTAATATTTCATGGCTTTCCAGTGTGCTCTGATGATCAAGATGACAAACTCATTTGCATACAACTGAAATGCAAGCCTTAGTTTCCCACACTGTATACTCTACAATCCTGTACCATACCTTGATAATCTCTCCATAAATATCATGTACAGTAGAGGAGACAAAATGGAGGAGTTAAATATCCACATAGAATGAAGTTAACTTAATAGCAACTAAGTGATCAGAACTCAGTATACAACACATGTTGCAGATGGCCGAAAGTGGCCGATCTGGGACCTCATTCCCTCAAAGCACCTGCCCCAAGATACTACAGGGTACACTGGCAATAGCTTTTTTTAAGTCCAGAAAGCACTGGACTGGTAAATTTGTATGACCTCTAAATTATCATTCCATGGAATCTACATCTCCCCTTCTGGGTGTGATGTTTGTTGATCAGGTGGTGTCTCTGTTACAGTACTGTAGCACAGACTCACAAAAAGTAACTCAGTAACTCAAACAGACTCACCTGTTCACCTATTCAAAAATTGGAGCCATGATTCCAGTTTGCCAGTCTTGAGGAGCTAGTCCTTAGCATCCGCTCAGTGTTAAACAAGTGTGTTAGTTTAAAACTCCCTCAAATATATTAAGTGCTTTCAGCATTTCCTATCAGGTGTCATCCATTCTTGTGGCCCGGACACTATGGAGTTTTTGCTTTGTCTCCCTCCCCCATCATAACCTGTCGTCTATGGGTGAGGAGTGAAAGTTTTAGATTTGATAAAAATTTTGAGCTCTGGTTTTCAACAAATCTTAATGTTTTAGGGTCCTAAATGTTTTAGGATACCAAAAATATCAATATCTCGATCTTGGGTGTGTGTCTGTCTTTGCGTGTGTCTGTGTGTCACAGTTTCTTGAGGATGGTCTAGAAGTAAAAAGGCTGGATGGAAAAGTACGCAGCTCAAAACTTAGCCTGTTATGAGATGATGATGTGCTGATAAGTTTTTGAGCCAAATCTTGCAAGACAAAGCGGCACTCTAGAGGAACACTTAAATACTGTAATTCTGCAATTAATTTTTAATTCTTTTCATAATGACCTATGTTATGATCAGAAAGATTAACATCAGAGAAATAAATAATTACTGAAATGTTATAGAATAGTCCGGTTCTTCTAAAACGGCTACACACAGTCATAATTTTCTGCTCTGCAATTCATAATTGCATTGAGGCAGCCTCGTTGTTCAATGAAACAAACTAACTGTACCACAACCAGCGTTGTGCTTGCAAAGACCAAAATTCCTACCCCAGGACCTCTCCTGTGGGGCAACTTCAGAGTCAAAGAGAAATTACCCTTGATTGAGAAGGCTAGCTTCAGAACATATACTATGCATAGAGGTGCATTTTACCACATACTATGTGCCAACCTATTGCCCACTTTTTTGATTGTTAGCCTCACAGATAATGTTATGTTCCAAATCTAAGGAACTGATTTCCATTGCCAGAGTTTATTATGTCCAAATACATCTCATTCATGTTAACCATGATTGCCGTTGATGAGTCCATGTGGAGGTTCCAGATGGCTTTTTCAGACCAAGCCCAACCAAGGTAAATGCATCATAAAGTCATCAGATGCTCATTAGTGAGCATGACTCTAGGCCTGGTTACAGAAATAAGTGCAGTACTTTGGGCAAAGTTCCCTTCAATTTAAGAGGAGATAAGTCTTTGTCTGGTCCTTTCCCTTGGATCAGTTTGCCATGGGTAGCCCTACAAATATAATTAATCATTAAGATACATAAGACTCCTTCAATACCAAAATCGCAGTTCTATGAACAGTCATGACTGTAAAACCCTTCAAAAACTAGGAATTAGAAAAATTAGTAAAATTTCCTAGTTACACTACAGAAATGTCAATGGAATTCAACTGTTAAGATGCATCATGGCAGAAACCACCAAGCAAAGAGTCTCACACCAAATGTTTGTAGGTAAATTATCATAAAATTGGTATCCTGCAGGTAAACTAGAATGGATCCATCGATATTAATTAATTAATTATTATATTTGCTTTTGGCAATACTAATAATTAATGAAAGACTTCAGTAAGAGTCCTACTTTAGTTTCCTTTATACAATGGGTTGTCTGCTGTTGTAATAATGCATGACCTTTTTCGTCTGTGCTTGTGGTATGGTATAGTCTTTGTCAACTTAATTTAGGTTGTATGTTTTTTGTGTTTTTTTCTAGGCAACTCACTGTGATAAACTGTCTTCTGAAATGATTAGGCACAGATAATCCTCTCCCAGATTGTATTCAGTATCAGAGAGATTGACTTAAAGATATTAATTCAGAGGTAGTGATTTGCCCAGGCCCACAGTCCAAAGACATGCAGATTAGGAGCATTGGCGACTCTAAAATGTCCCTAGTGTGTGCTTGGTGTGTGTGTGTGTGTGTGTGTGTGTGTGTCACCGCCCTGCGGTGGGCTAGCGCCCTGCCAAAGATTTGTTTCCTGCCTTGCGCCCTGTGTTGGCTGGGTTTGGCTCCAGCAGACCCCCGTGACCCTGTGTTAGGATGTAGCGGGTTGGATAATGGATGGATGGATTTGCCCAGGGTGTTCACAGGAATTAACCACTTTAAGGACAATATGCGTTTTGCCCCTAAAACAGAAGACTTTGTAGGCCCTAAAGAACGTGAAGAGATGCAAGCACCTCATTTAAGTGAATGTGTAGCTTCTGCTGATTAGATTGAAATATATTTTCAGAAACAGGTCAATGCTTGTTTGCTGTTGCATTAGTGTGTCCATCTGAATAAGCAAAAATTCAGTGAGTGGTTATAAGCTTAATTATTTTTCTTCCAGGCACCTTCTGGTATGGCAGTCTGCAGTTTATCTTTGGCTAACACCTCTTGTTGTCAAATTAATTTTACAAAGCAGGCTGATAAAATGTTGGCAAATAGTAGAATTGCTGAAGCCACTCTGTAAGTGTTTTTCTGGGGTGAAAGTTTGGAAGAGGCAGCTGATTTTATGTCACTTCTTTTAATGTTGGGGATAGGCCAGTCTTACAGTGCCAGGCTACAAAATACAAACTTCTGGAAAATTAAGCATTTGTCATCCACATTTGCACAAATTGACACCCACGACATCACACATTAGTGCATATCAGCATGGCTATTTGGCATATATTTGTGTGTTACACATGATAATGTCATCTACTCACAACATAGTTGTCACCAACACATAAACAAAACAAGAGATCGAACAAAAATTAACCTATGTGTAAAAAATACCACAAAAAAAACAGATTTTCACAAGAAGCAATTGATGTACTAATTTTCATAAGACACTATAATTCACTTTGGTAGTTGTAGTAAGTAATTGATTGCATAGTAGAGACCCAAAATTGAATAAGATGTAGCTTGGAGAAAACAGCCACACTGTTACTCATGTGAAGTATTTCCCTTAGAATGGGAAATAATTTAAAAAGATATGCCTCAAATTTGCCTTCCCCACTGTCATCTTACATTTCTTCTGTGCATTACTCTTCATAACAGTCTTTCAACTGACATATTTAATAATCTGCATTGGTGACTTTATAATTCTACAATTGCACCATTATTATATGAAAGAACTACTAATGAATTTATTTTATAAAATATGTTTATATACTGTATTTAAAGGATTTTACAGGTACATGTATTTGGCTTTTTTGGAGCAATTAATTTCTGTTGAAATAAATAAAAGAATTATATATTAAGTGTGCATCTTATTCCTCTTAGAAATAAAATCAAAACTTCTTTGAAAGTGGCACTTGTTGAGAAAGATGTAATTTTCTGTCAGGAATATAAATGAACTCGTTTCCCAGCAAATCATCAGAGCTATTCTAAAAAAAATTATGAGTGCCATTTCAATGAGTACTTGATGAACATGTCAGAATTAAACTCTTCTCTGGTGCCGAGTATGAACCTATAATTTTCATAAAATATTACATAAGTGTGTCATTTTATTGTCTAGTGTTGGGATCTAGCAAACCAATTTTATTCTTTTAGGTTTTTCAAAGACTGATATTGTAAAAATAAAATGTTTGACTTTAGGAAAATATTCAAAAGCTGATACTGTACATACAATTATGGACATGCAAAAAGTATTAGAACAATACATTATAAAGGATATAGGCCTTTGATGTACTTCCAAACTTAAAGACCATAATGGATTATAAGCACAGCGATCAGCAGGTTAGCTTTGACCCTAGTCTCCCTAACACCTTGAACAGTTTCTTTGCACGCTTTGATGCATCTAGCAGTAGGGAGACTGTACATCTCCCTTGGCTGGAGGAGCAGCATCAGCATATAGTCTTGCAACTACACCAAGTGAGGTCCACCCTGAGGAGAATCAACACCAACAAAGCTGCAGGACCGGACAGGGTGTCAGGTAAGACACTGAAAATATGTGCTGATCAATTGGCAGGAGTCTTTCTGGAGATTTTCAACCAGTCTCTACAACTTGCAATGGTCCCTGTCTGCCTCAAATCCTCCACTATTGTGCCAGTGCCTAAAAAATCAGCGGTCACCTGCCTTAATGATTACCGCCCTGTGGCTCTGACCCCAGTAATAATGAAGTGCTTTGAGAGAATCCTCCTAAAGTACATCAAGGATGCCAACCCTGCTGGATTTGACAACCATCAGTTCACCTACAGGAGGAACAGATTGACAGAGGATGCTGTCTCAATAGTACTTCACACAGCCCTGATTCATCTGTAGTGCCCTAACACAGTTCAGCATTTAACACTGTAATCCCAGACAAGATGGTACAAAAGCTTCATAATCTGGGTCTGTCCACATTGTTGTGTCTCTGGATCAGGGACTTTCTCACCAACAGGCCTCAGGTGGTTAGAATTGGAGATCGTACATCAGCCACAGTGGTTCTGCACACAGGCATGCCACAGGGTTGTGTGCTCAGCCCAGCACTCTTCACTTTAGTTACACACGATTGCTCTGCCATCCATGCCACAAGTATGGTTGTTAAGTTTGCGGATGATACGACTGTGGGTATCAGACAATGATGAGACTCACTGCAGAGAGGAGATACAACACCTAGCACTATGGTGCTCAGCCAACAACCTCATCTTGAAGACCAGCAAGACAAAAGAGGTATTTGTGGACCACAGGAGGTCCAGAAGAACAGAACATGCTCCTACATTCATACATGAGGAGGTTGTATTGTGTGTGGACAATATCCAATTCTTGGGTATAAACATTACATCGGTTCTGACCTGGTCTTTGAACACATCTCACCTGGTAAAGAAGGCCCAACAAAGACTCTTCTTCCTCAGGAAGATGAGACGTGCTGGATTCTCCTCTCGGCTGCTCACAAACTTCTACAGATCAGCTGCACAGCACAGGACAGGAAGGACATGGCACGGGTGGTGAGAACAGAACAAGGGATTGTAGGAAGTCCTCTCCTAGACCTGGACTCTGTATATGCTGGAAGTGTGCAGAAGAGGGTCAAATGTATAGCTGCGGATCTCACCCATCCGGGAAATGGACTGTTTGTACCACTGCCTTCGGAAAAGCGGTACAGAAACATTAAAACACGCACCAGCAGACTGAAAGACAGCTTTTTCCCCAGAGCTGTGAAGTCCATCTGCCCCTGCTGATACACACAAATACATCTACATCTACCCCTTTCCTGCCCCCCTGTTGACATGCACACGCACTTTCCCCTGCAGACCCACGCACACAGATCAATGGTCTCTGCAGTCGTACTACCTCAGGAAAAGTCTGGACTTGATGTTTTATTGCTGCTGTCTTTTATACTTATTATGTTTATGTTATTATTCATAGTGTATTGTGCATTTTAAGTACTCTGCCTTGAAGCCGAGTCCTACCAACAAAAAATTTCGTTATGTGTATGCATAATGACAATAAAGAATTCTACATCTACATCTACATCTACATCTGAAGCACCTGCACATTTACACCACCTGTTACTGTCTGTGTCCTCATTTGTCGTGGCTTATCCTCTGGTACACTGTCGATGGTTACAGATTCAAACGGCTCCTAGAGATGTCACGGGGAGTGTGGGGCCGACCCTGACCACCACAGGGCCTTCAGAAGAAGGTCTTCTACAGCTTTAGCTAAAAAATAAGTCAAGTAACTCTTTCCACACAGACAGACTGTGAGCAATGCAAAGTGGAGTGGTTACAGGTAATGTCAGCTGAGTTCTCTCTCTCTCTCAGGCATCCGCCACTATCTGGCATGGCACCACATCCACAGACTCTCATCTCACTTTATATCTCTTTCTCTTTCAATCCAAACTACTCTTTCACACAACAAGTAAATATTCTTTTGGCTCACATTCCTACTGCAGTCAGGGTGATTCTTTTTTCTTTCGTAGTTCTTAGATGGTAATTATTTTATTTTGACAAGTCAAAGTTATTGTAAGTAACCTAGATTCTAGAACAAATCATAATTGAAATATAAAAGTAACATAAATAAGCCCATTAAACCTACGCAACCAATAACAAATAAAAATTCCTTATTTGGAATGGTGAGATCAAAACCAATAATTATATTAAAAGCTTAAATCTTAATTTTGTTTGATATTTTGATTTTCATATTCAAACACCATAAGCAAACTCTTCATACCATCACAAACACTATAGGGTTCATGGTATTATCTAGTGTTTTAAATTCTAAGTAATAGTGGAGTTCACTTGGGCTATACACAGCCAAGTTACCATGTGCTTTACCTAAAAATCTACTGTGGAACAGAAGTTTCTCTATGAAGCCTCTCTAAGTTCATTTTCCACCCAATTCTCATATTTTTTATTTATTCATTCCCAAAAACAACTCATTTGACTTACTGACAGTAATGAGTTAGACCAGTTTCTTGACTGTAGGAAAGAGGGACTGCAATTACAGATAAAGGTGATGAATTTTACACTACCTACCAGCCTTCTATCCATGTTATTTAGTGGAAAATACTCACAATTCATTTATCTGAGGTCTTATGTTTTGCCACTCCAACTAATCCTTAAACACTTGGGCAATTCAATAATATTCTCAAGATGAGCATAACCATCTTATCTACTGGTCTGATGACTTTCTTCCAGTTCAAGGCAAAGTCTTATACTCAAACTTTACTCAAGGCATCTCCAAATGAAACCATCCTTAAAAGATTCATCATATTACACTTTAGAATGTTCTTCTCTAGCAAACAATAAAATACACTCTTTGGATTTGCAAGGTGACACCTTTACAGCATAGCTGCAATTCGTGTTACTCTAATTCGCAGGTTTTACATTTCAATACCTTCCTTTACAGATAACATATTCAACATGTTTTTGTACTGGCAGATGATTGTCATTTATCTCAGTTATTCCAAAAAAAAATCATTTTGTTCTGATAGTATCACACACACTTGAAGTCAGATTCAGTGTCAAGTATAAAACACTGAAACATAATTATGAAAATGTTACAGTGATGAGATAATAACAGCACATGCAAAGAACTTAAAGCTACGAGAGACCAGAAAAAGTTTGTGGGGATTTTATTACAAACAAGCAATGTTAATTATAATAATAATAATAAAAGAAAGAAGATAAGCTACATAAGTTAATAAGTACTTACACTTCATTTACATTTGTTCTGCAGAGAAAAGTAAGAAAAATAAGTTAGATGCTTAAAAGTGTGGTTAGCAATGAAAAAAAATTAAATTAATCCGTGGAAGCAAAGTAATGGTGCACTTTGGCACGTATCTGTCATAATCAGGCAGTGTGGTGTAGTAAATAACGCCTAGAACCTGGATTTCAAATTGAGTATGCTATAATATTAAAAAAATACATGTAAGCAATTGTACTACATCCTCGTCTTGTAAGTCACCTTGGATAATGACAACAGCCAAAATATAAATAATAATAAAAAGTAGCCCTTCTGTTACTTTATTAACCACCTGTCTTAAAGTTAGCCATCTAGGTGCACAATCCCCTCATATAAATTAAATTCTTCAACCATCAGCTGGATTCAGACATACAGTAGTTTACCATAAAATAAACTGTATATTAAAAAAAAAAAAACTAAAACAAAAGGATACAACATAGCACTAGCAGGTAATGCTTTTATAGAGTAAGTTATTTTCCAATCTAGTAATCTCTCATTGTATTTTTTTATTAGGCATACTATATAATTTTAGAGAGTTGAAAACACAAAACCCAGACATTGGCAAAGATGTTTTTTGAACACTAAACACCACACATACATTTATAATTAACATGTTATGACCTATATTAATTCTTTTAAATCTATATTATTTACAGTGGTTATCAAATAATAGGTAAATTGGAGAATGTATAGACTCTTAAAAAATGGTGAAATGATTAAGGAAACTATAAACCATATTTCAGCAGTTTTTATGAAACCGATAAGAACACTGCTTCATTATAAATATAAAAGATAAAAGGACACAAAATATTATTTTGAATGATAAACATATAGGCTCACTTTCAGTAGATGATTTCTCAGATTGTCTGCCAAAACTATTCTAATGTGTCTGCCTTTGGACCATACTGTATATTCACAAAGGGTTTTGAGAATGCATCGGTTACTTCTGTTATTGTGTTTATGATAGCAAAAATAAAAGAACTATCAGTAGGCTGGTGGTTCATTATGCTTATTCCTTAGTGAACTTTTCATTTCTCAGTTATGGAATTGATATAAACTACACATTATACATGCTGAAATATATTGTATTGATAAACGGAAATTCCATCCATCCATTATCCAACCCGCTAAATCCTAACTACAGGGTCAGGGGGGTCTGCTGGAGCCAATCCCAGCCAACACAGGGCAAAAAGCAGGAAACAAACCCCAGGCAGGGCACCAGCCCAATGCAGGGCACACACAGCCCCCCACACACCAAGCACACACTATGGACAATTTAGAATTGCCAATGCACCTAACCTGCATGTCTTTGGACTGTGGAAGGAAACTGGAGTACCTGGAGGAAACCCACGCAGACACGGGGAGAACATGCAAACTCCATGCAGGGAGGACCTGGGAAGTGAACCCAGGTCTCCTAACTGCAAGGCAGCAGCGCTACCCACTGCGCCACCATGCCGTCTAAACTGAAATTTATTAAGTAAAATAATTTTAAAATTATTTAGGAATTGTCCTATTTCTGCATCTGCTATAAAAAGGATGAAGGTGCACCATTCATATGAGGGAATTCCTCCTTCTAAATTATGATATATCTTTTTAATTAATATGAAAATATACTTATGAATTTACATTTAAATGTAAAAAAATATTTGCTTCAGGCTGCCATTTAATTTAAGAAATACAGTATGATGTCTGCAAAGGCATAACACAGTGTAGAGCAGGGCTATTCAATTTAAAATTCAGTTGGGCCAGATTTTCAAACCAAGACATTCAGCTGGGCCAGACATTTTCAGTAGCAGGTAAGCAGCAAGTTAATGACGAATTTTAAACCAACACAAATGAATGTATAGAAAAGTAATGATTATTCATTGTTTCCCTTTTACATGTGGTCACATCTTACACAGGCACATCAAAAAGTGTATTAAAAAAACTATAAAAAAGCTATAACTGAACAGAATCTGAAGTAGTAGTAATAATTATTTTACACTTCTGAAATAAAAAAATAAACATTTTGCTCACATCTGACCCAGGCACATCTCAAAGTGCATAAAAATCAAAAAAGTGTAGTATTAACAATAGCATTTGTTTCCCCTTTTGAAATGAAGTAAACATTCTGGTCATTGTGTAATGGTGGTACTGGAAACTGTTGGAGCAGTGACAAGCACAAATGCAGTACTATTTGAGCAGGAAAACTCATAACAGTATTTGGGCGACCATTATGTAAATGTAGAAGCTTAAAAAAAAGCCTGCACAGATGTACCATATTAAATGGGAATACAGTATTTGCACAGTTGTCTGCCTTTTCAGTCTAACACTGGCGGCTGGGTGAACAAGTCCTTATTAGGATAACAAACCAACAAAACAGTCATGAAAAAGAGTGCTAATCCATTTGAGCCATGCGCACTTGCACCACAAACTACACTATAATAATAATTCTTATATTTACATGTAGTTTTTCAGACTACTTAAATTGCTTTGCGCCCCCTGCAGGATGCGAACCTGTGATCTTTTGAATGGAAGGCAGCAGCACTACGATTGCACTACTACATACATATGACCCAAGCACATCACAAAGTTCTTTTAATAGAATAAAAAACAACTATTAATGCTATTAATGCTATCATTACCCAAACTCATAACAAGTGATAACTGTGACTAACGCACATGAATACAACGTCTACTGGAAACAGAGGTTTGTTTTAAATAACCACATGTGTGTTGATATTGTGGCGTGCTACTGCACAGGCTGCGGGGGGGGATCGTGGGGATAAACACTTTGTGTGGGCTCAGGGCACCTCCTTAGAGAGAGCTGAGTTACAGGATCAGGATAAGAGAAGCAACAGGTCATCACAGTATCATACACTACTACCATCACTAGGAGACACACAATAACGCGCTGCATTGTGGGTTGAATGTTGCTACACTACACGGAGTATTGCATGCATGGTCTGTACTACTGTAGGAATTTCCGAAGACTCTCCAAATATGTTTCTCTCTGTATTTCTGGTGGGACCACAGGCTGGACCACTCAGGGATTGCTTCTGGGACAGATATGGCCCATGGGCCATGTTTTGAATAGGTTGGGTATAGACCGTAACAGAAAACTTGTTCGAAGTGCAGTGAATTAATGTCACCACACTAAAACTGTTTAGTTCATCAGTATGATTCACTTGTTTTCCTGGTCTCATGGCTGCAAAAGTCATTGGTTGTGAACAACCTGCATCTGGTGTTGCAAAAATCTGTTATCTAGTAGTGATTGTTTAATTTGTAAAGTAAGTTGACTAAGAAATGAGGGTTCATGTTATTTATTGTCCTTTCTTATACAAAATAGTCGAAACATTTTTACAAAAAGCAATAGTCATGAGTCTCACAGATCCTGAATCTTGGATGTAAATTTCAACAGGGTCCTTATGTACATAGTTGAAAACATCTGTCTTTTTGAAAGATAAATAGAAATATTGGTATTAAAGAGATCGAAATACTCAAATACTGTATGGCACATTGTATGATTTACTAATATTTACAGCCTCCTGAGAAGATAGGCATAACCTCCTCAGTTCATTTGCTGCATTATTATTATAATTTTACTTTAAAGTTTTCCTTCTTTGTTATATTAATCATAAGTCTTGATAACATTCTGTAAGGATGCATGTTTCTAAGCAGTTTCACAATCAGTTCATTTGGTTTCTACTTTTATTAGGACGCAATCTCAAGTTTCAAAACCATGGCCCCAGGCTTTTGCACTGTTTGTCACATAAAGTACCCTTATTTTTGTGTTACGGCCAAAGTGTCTTATCATACAGATGAGTCCTGAATATATTTAATCATTTCCTTGACGGCAAGTTAATTTATGCAATGAGCCTTAACAGTAGTCACCATTGTATCAATACATAATGTACACACCCTTGCATTAAGAGACACATAATACAATAGTAAATGTGCATTAACCCCCAATAATATAACCAGAGCCAAGGGATGTGAGGTGTAAATCTCAATCAGAAAACGGAAAAATTCTTATAATCTGTAATTCCAAAACTAACGATAAAACATGACACAAAGGTTTTTCCTTTTGTGAATTTAATCTTGGATGACCAAGACCATGTGTAGTCAGTTTTTTTAAGTGTCCCGCTAGCTACATTGTGAGACATGGCTTTTAGAAGCTGCTTCCCAGCCTCAGGTATTATGTCTTAGCAACCAGTCTTCACAATGGTGGCGCCCATATGGAAAACAAGGTGGCCCACGAGAGAAAGTAAACTATGTTTAGCAATGTTAGAAACACAAGAAAACAAAAAATGAATATAACTGCTAGATTCCTTGGCCCATGGAACACAGAAATATTTACAGGCCAAAGAGTAGTTGAAAAAAAAAATAAAATCATAAACCAAAGGAATAAGGCTCATTCTACCTTGAATTTTGGATAATTTTATTTTGTACCTTTAGTTGTGGACCTTATGAACTTTTGCCTGCCTGTTTTTGTTTTCCACTGTGATCCTAAAACCTTCTATATCATAACAATTGGGTGTTTAATCTGCTATAGCATTACACTTTCACTTGTAGTAGTGCTCATTTTTAGCAAAGTCATCAGTGCAACAATGACTGCTAATTTCATTTACTGTATATTCAGAACGTCACACAAATAGACATGACAATTAAGGAAAGAGTAAAAAAAACAAATTATTTCTTATGTTAAATTGTTTTTATAGACATTTGTTAATTTATGCAGGCATAACATATATTATTGTAGCTATTAGTATTAATATCTTCTATTTTTTTTAATTTAGCAAACAGTGCAATTATTGTACTTATTTCCTTTTAATTATTTTGAAGAGTGCATTAAAAATAATGTTTAGGTTTCTGCTAAGTAGAAATTAAGCATACAGATAATTTATACATTAATGGCAAACATTAATCAATATATTTTTATTTGTGCTTTTTTATAAGTTCATAATAAAATAAAACAAATCATTTGATGTTCTGCCATGTGTACTGAAGTAACACTTTCTCCTCCATTGATTTATCTGTGCACATTATGTTATTCTAAACTGCACAGTTATTTACTGAATTTACTGAATTGCAGCTCTGATAAAGAATATGAACAGGTCTCCATTCTTTACATCAGCTGTGGAAACATCTGCTACCTTATCAATCTGCTAAAGTAAGCTGTAAAAGTAATGATTTTCTTCAATATGGGTCTTGGGATAAATAAATAAACACAACCTACAATGAAATCTGCAGTGTAATAATCAGAAAATGCTGGCATACATGTATGAAACTGAGTGGCCTCCTGCCAGTGCTAATGAGCCAAACACTGAGTTCATTAGTTTAGACAGGCTGCAAACCATGCAAAAAATATTCCTGTATGTCTGTGACACATATTTTTTATATCAGGAATTGCTGCAAAATAAACTTCAAAAATTTCTAAAATAAACAGACCACTGTTGATATGATCACATTAGTACTGTATATTGAAATTTAAAATCTCTCCATTTTTACAGTAGCTCGCCATTCTGCAAGTATATCGAATTTGTTGTATTTAAAATGCAAAATGTATTTCCTAGCCATTTCCAAAACTATTTACTCATAAACATTGCAAAAAGGCACCCGTTTAGAATTACCAGTGGTTCTGCAGATTAATTGCTTGGAAACCCTCTGCAGCCCACCTGAGTTCACACCTGCCACACCACATCTTTGAATTTGGCCCTCTTCCCCTCATTAAGCATCCATTCAGTAGAGAGCATAGAGTGAGTTCCAAGATGAATAACTTCCTAATCATTTCATACGTCACATTATCTGACCTTTGTATGATCACTGCAATGGTATCTAGAAATTCAGATGCTTCCTTATGTTTGATTTGGGAAACCATTCCTTTTCCAAGGCCTGTTTTTAATTGTAGACTACAGTTCCTCTGTAATCCTTTTACATTTGTTGCTTTCCCTTACTGATTTGAGGTACTTGCAGTGCTTTGGCTCTCAGTATCTGATCACAATGCCAACAGAAATGTCCTTTGGCCACGGCTGTCATACAGAAGCTGAGAATGGGCTTTAAAATTCCTCTTTTTAAACACAGTGTCTGTTAACTCAGCCTAAGCCTATGTAAAATATTTTGATGGGACTAAACTAATTATGAACTTGTTTTTACCAGTCTGCGAGATCTTGCTTTAAGTTGTTTTTTCCCCCACCTTATTCATTTTCCTTTATACAGTATAACATCCCATCCTTTGTGTTGGCAAAGGGGCATATTGCTCTGCTAAGTAATCAGAATGTCAGTACTTCCACTTTAGATGATTTAATTAAAATGCCTTTGGCCAGAGTGAGCAAACTCACTGAAATGATGTATCCAATCATGATTAATTTTTCTTTCTAGTGCTTTTATGATGCTGTTTTGCTTTAATAATCCACAATAAGATTTCTGATTTTACAAATTGAACAAAAGGTAATTCTAACAATTTGAAATGAATGTGAACTTCTTAATCCCTGTCTCAGTGGTGCCACAGTCCAATCTGACCCCTTCTGTCCCCCCACCTAATCCTTCTGCCCCTACCCCCCCGCCCCCATTTTCATATGAATATCATATCTGCTTAGGCACCCAGGATTCTGCCCTTCTATTAATGTAGTCTGTTAACCATGGCATCACAAAGGTCTTATAAATGTCAATATTTAGACTTCTCCTTCTTAGGAATTCATACAGATTCTGCAAATTTCCTTCTATGCTGCTGGCTTAAATCTCTGAAGGAGTCTACTCTACTCTTGTTTCATTTATACATGTAATTTTCATATAGTGCAAATATATGCATGTGACACCCTGGAGCCTGTGGGACCTAAATCTAATAATGCTATAAGTCATTTTCTCAATTACGTAGATAATACTGAAGAGTTAATACTTCATTGCCAAATTAATTAAACAGTCAACATAGCGTATAAATTACCTAGTCAGGATGGACAATGTTTATACAGAATGCCTCATCACAGTGAAAATTTCACAGTAGCGCACCGGTGCTATATAATACACAGTGTGAGAAATCTCATGTTAGATCTGGGGAACACTTGGAAACATACCTCCATGACACTCCACAGGGATACATTATGGATAAAACTAGCAGCATCTTTAAATGCGCACTGTCGGAACCGAACAATTTCTTAATTAGAGACACCAACTCAGTGTCTTTTTACCAAAAATGAATGGTTAAATGTTTTTCTATTTCTTGTATTATGCAATATAAATATTTCCATGTATCACTTGTCTTATATATATATACTAGCAAAATACCCGCGCTTCGCAGCGGCGAAATACTGGCTGAATATTTAAATTAAGAAAAAAGTAAACATTTTTAAACTGAGGGAAAATATACAAATAATTATTTGTTAAGGATCTCTTTGTATACGACGTTGTCAGTTCGTCCGTCCGGTTGTAATATGACCAAGCTGTGCGCTGAGCTTACTCTTGAGCATGTAACATACAGTTGGCCATGTGAAAAGCAATCCTGCCTCAAATCAATGCCAACCTTTTGTAGTGTTTGTCCTTGAGACTTATTAATTGTCATTGCGAAGCAGAGCCTTACTGGAAATTGAACGCGTTTGAATTGAAATGGGAGATTAGATGGTATAACGGGGATGCGAGGAATAAAAACTGTGTCACCCGAGGCACTGCCAGTAAAAATAGTTGCTTCAATCAGGTTGTTTTGTAGAGATGTGACCTGAAGTCTCGTGCCGTTACAAAGTTTTGGTGGCTGTAAGTTTCTCAGTAACATTATTGGTGCCCAAACCTTTAAAATGAGATTATGCTCAGGAGTGCCTGGAGGATTTAGAGTGTTGAGAAACTCTATCGGATAATGTACCGCGTCTTCTACTTCTACAACTGAATCAACAGATTGATATGTTTTTGGTTGTGAAGGTAGTTGTTGAAGTAAAATGTGGTTTATAGTCGTAGTCATGTCATTTTTTGGTGTCAGGATAGCTCTCTCTCTTAACCATGACACGTCATTTTGGTGGAGATTTCGTAGATCGGGGTAAACATTTTGAAGAAGGCTTTGTAAGGTATTGACGATGAGACAGAGATTTGTAGGAATATTTATTTTACGATTTTCTTGTATGAAGGTGCCATCACCTATACTCATCAGAAGACCAGAGAACTCTTCGGCTTTTTTGTCGCCTTTCAAATGAACTCATGTTTATTTTTAAAGTAACAACATTGATTTGTGGCCATAGGTATGAAGATTTCAGAGATGCTTTAACTTCATCAGCGCGTGTTCCTCTGGGCACGACTGGTAGGGTTTGGCGGAAGTCTCCTGCCAGTAACACTGTCAAGCCTCCCATAAGTTTGTTAGTGTTTCGGATGTCTTGGAGGGTCCTGTCTAAAGCCTCAATACCTGCTCTGTGTGCCATAGTGCATTCATCCCACACAATAAGCTGACAATGTCGCAGCACTTCAGCCATGTTGCTCTGCTTTGATATGTTACACATGGGGGATTCAGTATGGTTGAGGTTCAGAGGTAGCTTGAAAGCTGAATGAGCAGTTCTGCCACCCTCTAGAAGAGTTGCAGCAATGCCAGAAGAAGCCACAGCTATGGCAATGTTATGTTTTTCTCGGATTTTTGCAAGGAGAAGGTTTATTAGGAATGTCTTACCAGTTCCTCCTGGAGCATCAAGGAAAAACACCGTGCCAGTGGCTGACGTAACGCTGCTCATGATTTGGTGATAAACTGACTTTTGGTCACTATTTAGCAAACGTTCGTTATTTGTGACTATATTGGCCAACTACGAGGTGTTGTAAGATGTCTCTTTCAAGTACTCGGGATTTGACGTAAGTTGTGACAGTTCTGTTAAAGGTGAAGGCAAACCGTAATGATGAAGAGATTGTCCTCCAATACTAATTACGTAGTTTTGAAGCAACTGTAGACAGTTGTTATAGATCAAATTTAACCACTGGTGGACTTCTCTTTGTATATGATGTTTTTCAGTCTGTCTCCCAATATCTTCTGCTATGCTGTCTTTATGTTTTTCCCATAGGTTTAAGGGGTTTTCCATTTGGCAGAACACCAACATGACAGCAAACAGTTCACGGATCTTTTGAGGTGAGCGAGACAGAGCAGTTTCGTCTAGAGTCTCGTCCCAGTTGATATCGTCATGTAATAAACCAAGTGCCCTGCAGGCTGACTTATAGGTCGGATGTAGGACACCATCAACTGTTCTGAGACATTTGAAAGATGCGGGACCTGTGATTTTGTTGAGCAGCAGTCGAAGATGGTAGCATTCAGAGTTATTTGGGTGTATAGACCCGTCCCAGTACATTATCCTTTTTTACTCCCGAATGTCCTGGTACAGGGTTGCCCTGTTTTCTTCGACAAAACATGTTGTTTGCCCACACATAATATGATGGAATTTCATTATAATGAAGTTGTTTTGCAAAATCATCGTGTTTACAAAGGTCAAAGAATGCTAAAAGGGTGGTTTGTGGTGGATTGTGTACTTTATCGGCAATGTTGGCTTCTGTGAAATAAATTCTTTGTCCGTTCTCAAGATGCACAGCAAGATGAACGACTGGAGGGAAACGTTCATGAATGGGAAAACAGAAAATGCGCCAGGCTGCTTCAGAGCTACTAATGTAACGACCAGCTTCGTATCGAGATACTTCGTCATTTTCATTTTGTATTGTAAATACTGCCTGGTCACTTCCCTTGTTAACATACTTGCAGATGTATTTGATTGATTTTACTGAAGTGCAAAATTCAACATTGATGTGAGCATTGAAGAAGCGGGATAGCACAGGACTATAAGGAACCACCCATCTGTTGTCGATATCTATTCCTTTGATGTTAATTGTATGACCTCCATCAGCAGGTGCGCGCCGGCGGTACTGAGGGTAACCATCTTCTCCGGTCTGAGTTTCTGAGATGAACGGACGCGGGTACTTCTTAGTGCATATTCTGTTGATCATGCAGGGTGAGTTGATATTATGAGGTCCACATGGGCCGTGAATCATGGTGGATTTTACTATTTTGTGTAGGGCAGGGTCAGTTTGTGGATCAGGAATTTCCGCACGGATGACTTCATCGATGAGAGCTGGTTTAATCCTATCTTTTAGCCACAATAGAATGTGTGCATGGGGAATACCTCGCTTTTGCCACTCTATGGTGTACATGTAGCAATTTGTACAGCCGAAAATGTTACTCTTCGTGAGCAAGTCTATCATTTTCCGAATCTTGAGATGAAATACACGACTGATAAGGTCGTGGCGATCGTGAGGTTTTTGACGTGGAAGGAGAATTTCAGTGATGTCAGGCCATTTAGGATTGCAAGTAAATGTGATAAATAAGTCAGGGCGGCCATAATGACGTACGTATGTCATTGCGTCTTGTGTACGCTCGTGCATATAGCGAGGTCCTCCAGTGAAAGAAGATGGTAATATGACAGCTTGACCAAGTTCTGTTAAATCAGTGTCGTTTTTGTCAATAGCATCTTTTAAGTGAACGTAATTTTCAGCTCGTAGTTTTTTCTGATTTAGTCTGATATAATTTAGTCTTTCGGATTCAATTTTTGCGTACATATCAACTAAAAACTGATTTAATAAAGTTCGGAAGAAAAGGATAGTATTATCATGATGTTGTCTGATCATAAGGCGGTATGAATAGAAGTTTGCTGCAGAGACGGTTTTGTTCATAGGTAACTTACTGGTATCATGAACTTGAGGTATAGATACAGAATAGCCGTCTTCACCATAGCAGAACATGAGAGGATATTGAAGTGCATCATAGGACCTGTGGGTTTCTTTAATGCGTTGTAGTTTATTGTCTCTGGTTTTCAAGACAATATCTCTATTGTTGAACATTTGCCCAACGATGACAACACCAACTTGATGAACTGTGGGTTTATTAAATCTGCCTTTGTGTGCATGTAATGGTTTTTTGTCTGCGTGAATGACAACTTTGAAGTCTTTGTCATCATCTGAAATACTGTCCATTGTGGAGTGGAAGCCCTGGATGTAAGTGTTACAGTCATGGAGCATTTTTTGTAATTGCTTGACCAGGGGTTTGTTAAGTCCAGAAAAATTAGCGCAGCGGATTTGTGCTTCCTTTTCATCATCCCCGACAAAATTAATTTGCAAAAATTTGTGTTCCTCACTCGGCATAGGTAAAAGACTGCCAATCAAGTGATACACTTGTCCCTGAACTTTAAATGAAGGCATAAAATTTCCCTCAACGATTTGTTTAGCACCAAATGACGTCATTTGAAATGCGCTGTTGTACTTTCGAATATTGTTCAAGAAATGCTCACTTTGAGGATGTTCGCCATTTAACAGGCCCTCAAGAAGGTCAGGAAGCTTACGTAAAGGAGTGAGAGAGACTTTACCACTGTTACAGCACAAACCAAGAGACTCGCATTTCCACTTCTGAGCTTGACAATAGTGACAGTGAACATCCATGGATCCAATATGTACTGTTTTGTCAGACTCATAATGTATGTTTGGGTCGTACGCAAATCCACAATTGGCTTTTTTGAGCCAAACCTGTTGTTTTCGTATGAGACGCTTTTCATTATTGGGATCGTATCTAGAAACAGAAGCTCTATTAACTTGTGGATTTGCCTCCGTGTATTTAGCCACAGCGTCCCTATGAAGTTGTGGATTTGCTTGCGAGTATTTAGCCACAGCGTCCCTATGAACTTGTGGATTTGCTTGCGAGTATTTAGCCACAGCGTCCGTATGAACTTGTGGATTTGCTTGCGAGTATTTAGCCACAGCGTCCCTATGAACTTGTGGATTTGCTTCTGAGTATTTAGCCACAGCGTCCCTATGAACTTGTGGATTTGCTTCTGAGTATTTAGCCACAGCGTCCCTATGAACTTGTGGATTTGCTTCTGAGTATTTAGCCACAGCGTCCCTATGAACTTGTGGATTTGCTTGTGAGTATTTAGCCACAGCGTCCCTATGAACTTGTGGATTTGCTTCTGAGTATTTAGCCACAGCGTCCCTATGAACTTGTGGATTTGCTTGTGAGTATTTAGCCACAGCGTCCCTATGAACTTGTGGATTTGCTTCTAAGTATTTAGCCACAGCGTCCCTATGAACTTGTCGATTTGCTTGTGAGTATTTGGCGGCAGCTGCACGAAGTTGCTTCCGTCTAGCTGCATCAGAAAATTGACCACGACGTCTGATACACTTCCTTTTTACTGTGTTCTCACAGCTTGGATTGCTGCTGTTATAATCAGCTCGAGCTAGATTTGTGTTCAACTGACATTCGGTATGTGTCAATCGATATAAGCATACAACTGGCTTCATCAATAACTTCGCATCAATCTTTTGAGAGTTGAAATATTCATAAACATCAAAGTGTCCACTACTCAAATCGTCACCTGTGAATCTAAGATGTTTCAGAGGCATTGACGGTTCTCCAAAGGTGTAAAATATTTGGCCATTTCGGTATACTTGAAAGCGACAACCAAACAATTCAGCGGCAGCCATCAACTCACATGCAGAACCATAGGTGAAGGGCTTAAGCATTTCAGTCTTATAGTGCTCCTGTGTAGTATAATTATCTCCTGTACCATCATCAGTCCACACTTTGAACCTGTCCCAGTCATTTAATACATAAGACACAATGTCCTTGCGGATATCAAAAGTGAGCCTGATATGTCCGTGTAATATGTAACACAGAGAATGGAAAAGGCAGGCGCCATCTCCGGGCATACACACCACTCGGTAAGTGATAGTTCTTTGATTGATGGTGATCACCTCGATAGACATTTTAATAGGGGTAGAGTTGGAAGAATAAAGGGAATTGGTACTTGATGAACAACAGAGAAGTCGCGGATTACATAAAGGAAATGGGTATGTAAACAGTAAAGTAAGTGTAAAATATCTACACAACAACTATAACAATCTTAACAAATGAACAATAAAACTGCGGAGAACTTGTGGATTAAATGTGCTCTTATAAACTGCGGAGCGCTTTATAAGGGCAGGCAGTCAGGCAAAGAAAGGGATTCAAATATATAAACGAAGAAAACAACAGCAGAGAAGCCGCGGATTAAATAAAGGCAATGGGTACGTGAACAATAAACTAAGTGTAAAATATCTACACAATAACTATAACAATCTTAAGAAATGAACAATAAAACAGCGGAGAACCTGTGGATTAAATGTGCTCTTATAAACTGCGGAGCGCTTTATATGGGCAGGCAGTTAGGCAAAGAAAGGGATTCAAATATATAAACGAAGAAAACAACAGCAGAGAAGCCGCGGATTAAATAAAGGCAATGGGTACGTGAACAATAAACTAAGTGTAAAATATCTACACAATAACTATAACAATCTTAAGAAATGAACAATAAAACAGCGGAGAACCCGTGGATTAAATGTGCTCTTATAAACTGCGGAGCGCTTTATATGGGCAGGCAGTTAGGCAAAGAAAGGGATTCAAATATATAAACGAAGAAAACAACAGCAGAGAAGTCGCGGATTAAATAAAGAAAATGGGTACCTGAACACTAAAGTAAGTGTAAAATATCTACACAATAACTATAACCATCTTAACAAATGAACAATAAAGCAGCGGAGAACCCGTGGATTAAATGTGCTGTTATAAACTGCGGAGCGCTTTATACGGGCAGGCAGTTAGGCAAAGAAAGGGATTCAAATATATAAATGAAGAAAACAACAGCAGAGAAGCCGCGGATTAAATAAAGGCAATGGGTACGTGAACACTAAAGTAAGTGTAAAATATCTACACAATAACTATAACAATCTTAACAAATGAACAATAAAACAGCGGAGAACCCGTGGATGAAATGTGCCTTATATGGCGTTCGTTTATAACACAGCGAAAAAGATGTGTAAAGACCGCTTCACAAAAAAACTGCACAGCGGCTTATCTTCCTTGGCGAAGCAAGGAAAAAGGACGGCCTTATATCTCGCTCGTTTATAACACAGCGAAAAAGATATGTAAAGACCGCTTCACAAAAAAACTGCACAGCACCTTAGCTTCCTTGTAGAAGCAAGGAAAAAGGACGGCCTTATATCTTATATCTAGGTCGTTTATAACACAGCGAAAAAGATGTGTAAAGACCGCTTCACAAAAAAACTGCAGAGCACCTTAGCTTCCTTTGCGAAGCAAGGAAAAAGGACGGCCTTATATCTCGCTCGTTTATAACACAGCGAAAAGGATGTCTAAAGACCACTTCACAAAAAAACTGCAGAGCACCTTAGCTTCCTTGGCGAAGCAAGGAAAAATGGACTGACTTATATGTCGTTCGTTTATAAAACTGTGGATAAGCTTTGAAAAGAATGCCTCCTTGGAGAAGCAAGGAAAGGAATTCACACACGACATGAAAGAACGGCTTTATATGGGCAGGCGGTCAATTACGTGGGAGGCGTGGTGATTTCCCCAGCAGCCGCAGGGAGGCGTGATGATGCAAGACGCAAGACGCAAAGCAAGGAAAAAGGACGGCCTTATATCTCGCTCGTTTATAACACAGCGAAAAGGATGTGTAAAGACCACTTCACAAAAAAACTGCAGAGCACCTTAGCTTCCTTGGCGAAGCAAGGAAAAAAGGACTGACTTATATCTCGTTCGTTTATAAAACTGTGGATAAGCTTTGAAAAGAATGCGTCCTTGGAGAAGCAAGGAAAGGAATTCACACACCACAGCAAAGAACGGCTTTATATGGGCAGGCAGTCAATTACGTGGGAGGCGTGGTGATTTCCGCAGCAGCCGCAGGGAGGCGTGATGATGCAAGACGCAACCGCCTCACACGGCGACCGAGGTGCCCGCTATGGCCGTATACAGTATACGAAAGTAGGTTCCAGTTATGACCGTTACGCGTAGAATTTCGAAATGAAACCTGCCTAACTTTTGTAAGTAAGCTGTAAGGAATGAGCCTGCCAAATTTCAGCCTTCCACCTACACGGGAAGTTGGAGAATTAGTGATGAGTCAGTCAGTCAGTCAGTCAGTCAGTGAGGGCTTTGCCTTTTATTAATTAGTATAGATATAATAATAATAATAATAATTCTTTGCATTTATATAGCGCTTTTCTCACTACTCAAAGCGCTCAGCAATTGCAGGTTAAGGGCCTTGCTGAAGGGCCCAACAGAGCACAGTCCCTTTTGGCATTTTATGGGATTCGAACCGGCAACCTTCCGATTATATATATATACACCTACAAATAAATATATTTGAATTAAATATATTTAATTCAGTCTAAATATTAATAAAAAATATGGCTTCAGTATTTTTTAATTCCATATTTATGCTTTTTCATGTCTGTAACAGCATGTCTGATGCATGCAGAATTTATTTTGTTACATTACTAAGTCCGTTAAATCTGCTCACGAGGTGGTCTAAGTGAGTACACAACTTTGTTCCCCTTCACTGACTCCAAGTATCTCACTGTGACTGCACCTAATGTTAGTTTTGATCTGAATTCCACAGTAGGCACGTGCTAAGTTAGGCATCCACTAATTTTTTAAGCGTTTAACATGGCTACTTTTTGAAAATTGGATTCTGATCTGTTGTGTGCTTTCTATATTTCTAGTAAGAAATACTCATGTTTATAAAGTAGGTTTTAGTTATATTCTATGATTCAATTAATTTGAAAATAAATTTTGAAAAGAGGAGGTTTATTATGAAGTGATTAGGACCAAACACTGCTTCTCTCCTGATGTAAACGGATATTCTTTTATTGTGTAATTCTCAGTCAAACTATATTATTAAGCATTTTTAAATCTTTATCCCTTATTTTTTTATTTCATATTGTTGTAAATTCTGGGAAACTAAGAGTAAGTTTTATTAGCATTTAAAACAAAAACAAATATTATAAAAATGGACCACAAATGCTCAGCAGTGTTTCATGTTTTAGAAAAAGCCTGTGATAAACTTGACAAGTTGTATACATTTCTCCCGTTAAATAGATCCCACTTAGTAGACAGAAATCAATACTCAACCTTACCCTTCTTTATGGATCATTGCAAGGTCCAAATTCCATTCACTTAAAAAAAAGTTATTCACCTTTACCAACGTTCCGCCCACATCAGGGAACTAGCGAGAACTTGTTTTTCTGTGGCTTATTCACAGGTGAAAACTGCACGCACAATACTTGATTCTTTTCATATCATAGGACAGGTATACCAAGTGATAAATGACCTTCAAATAATGGCACATTGCCTCACACTGTGCGCATCACAATAAAGTCGGACAGCATACCTCACTCAAGTTCGTTGAAATGCAACACAGCCTTCCTCTTTGTAATACCCCTGAAATGCCATCTTGAACCCCATGGTTATGCGGTTATCGCAGATTGTGAACTCTTGTTATTAAATATGGGCTGATCTTCTCAAGACCTGATTTCTGGGATGGAAAAGAAATGTGGATGTTCTGTGTAATGAGCCACACTTTCTGTCCTGGTTTCACGTCTGGAGCAACCTTGCTCCTTTTGTGAACAATATTTGGGCAGTGAAACCTGCTAAAACAATTTCTACCGCACATGCTTTGTTTTTCAGATTATCCAAATAATTCTGTTAGGCTGGGCATTGCAGAGTTTATGGATTCAATTTCCATCATATATTTAACTAATAATAATAATAATAATAATAATTCTTTGCATTTATATAGCACTTTTCTCACTACTCAAAGTGCTCAGCAATTGCAGGTTAAGGGCCTTGCTCAAGGGCTCAACAGAGCAGAGCCCCTATTGGCATTTACGGGATTCAAACCGGCAACCTTCCGATTGCCAGTGCAGATCCCTAGCCTCCCAACAGATACTTTGTAAACAGTTACAAACAGAGTGCACTTACCTGTGGAAACGGGGTTGGTGTGGAGAGCTATGCTCCACTGAAAACATCTCCATAGTGGCATGAGGAAGCACTTTGGCAAAGGTATACCTGGAACATTTGTGAAGCTTGGAGGCCTACAAGTCAGTGCCTGCCTCCGGGTAAAATTTGACAGTCACCATAGAAATGGTGCAGGGAGTGAGGAAAGTTTTCCAGGGGCCATGGGATTAGGTTAGAAAACCAGTAGCGAGTGTATGGTGAGAAGATCAGACACACGATTTTGATTAGATACCTATAGTGATTTCCTACCAGAATGAGACTGGCTCTTGCTGTCTATGCAATGAGCATTCCAATTAGAAGACCACAGACAATGTCTGCCGGTATGGGATAGGAAAACCCCACAGCTGTTTAAAATGACAGAGCAGATGCTAGGGGTCATCTATTGGCCTTACTCCTGCTGATTACACAGAAGCAGAATAGAAGAGTGTGTTTTTCAGATTTGACCTCTGAATTAATAGGTGTAGTGGAGGTGGTCATTGGGAGAACAGGCGGACCGCTTATTTGATCTTTTTGTTTCTTTTGTGGAATAACTTCTAGGCTTTCAGTAATTATCACTGGAGGAATAAAACCAATTATTTTCACTTTTCCATAATACATAATTGCTGCAATTGCTGTAGTACATATCATAAGTAGGCTTTTTTGTAATTTCTGCACTTTTTCTTTTTGCGTGTGTGCAATTTGATAGTGTTTGAAAGTATTGCATGATACTAATTTTTCATATTATATTGACACTTGATGCAATAAAGGACAGCTATTTTTGTACATTATGTCTTGTCTGCGGCTCTCACTCACTACTGGTTTATGATGGGTTATGAACTACAAGATACTAAGGGTTTAATTTGTGTAGGGGTTTAAATGCCCAGGGCATCGCAATCATGGGTTAGTGAAGACCAATGGAACATTCTGTTTGTACTTTTTACTGTAAATAGGCAGCCACCAAAAATAATGTTCTATTAATTCCAGAGTTCTTCTAATTTAGGGGTCATCAGCGCTTGTCCATATTTCCTTGCCAGTAAAAGAACATATTGCACAGCATAAGAAACATTTTCCACGTAAGTACTACACTCTCTGAAGTTCTTTTACAGTGGTCATTAATACATCTGAATCTTCAAGAGATACAGCTTCAGAAAATTTCTCTTTCAGGAGAAAAAATCTGATTCAGATTGAGTATAAAACCGACAAAACAAAACATCTGCTTTCAAATTCCTAATTTCAAAGACTAAACACCAAATTTACATTGGCTAAAAACAATGAACACCTTTTCTGTCTAATGTTTAATCTTTTGGCTTTCGGTGTACTACATTTTTTTAATGTGTACATATTACAAACGGGTACTCTTCTCCCTGAAGCTAACATCTCCATTCTTCTAAAGCAAAATTAATAGCATGAAGTTCTCAGTTGCTCACATCATAATTCTGTTCAGTAGGTGTTGTTTTTTTTAATTGTATGCATAGGGATAAATTTTCTCTGAATCCATAAATCATTGAGAGAGTATCACAAGAACCTCAGCATTTGAGGCCTCTACCTCAGCAATATTAGGGAGAGAAATACCTGGATACATCTATCTAAGAACTGACATGAAATGAAATTCAAACAATTCTTGTGCCTCTCTTGTACAGACAAACTTTCAATGAGTTTTTAGCCAAAAGAGTTATTGGATCCAGAATAGAAGTTAATTTTTGATAACTCTTCATTCTTAATTAATGAAAACGTTTGAACTTGTTAAATAAAAGTTGATTCTTTCAACTCTAAGATTGCTTTGTTTTTAGGTTTGTGATACTCTTGTGAATTTCCCATTGGGATTAATAAAGTATCTATCTATCTATCTATCTATCTATCTATCTATCTATCTATCTATCTATCTATCTATCTATCTATCTATCTATCTATCTATCTATCTATCTATCTATCTCTTATTTCTCTAATTAGGCAAATGCTTTTTGACAAAGACAAATCAGGACCTTGTGAGCATGGCAGTAGGAAATTCCAAATCCTAAGATTATATTAAATTGTTATGAGTATACACCTAAACATAATTTCCCAGGATACTTCAAAAATTCCATTGACAAATGAAAAAGAAAAAAAAAAAGTAAGAGTACTAGCTGGTAGGACCCCTGCTAGTGACAATGAGCTCAGTTCCTAGGAACTTATGACAAATTTACCTTAACCCAATGAGTAAATTGATCTGAGCTGTGAGGTAGGGAAACTGCCAGAGATACATGCCAGGAGAAAAAAGTTTAACCCTCACAACAAATCCAACTAATAACTCACCCAAAAACCTGATGAATCATTCTTGTAAGAGATAACTGTTGAATATTCACACTGAAAGCAATGGCTATCCTTGTGGTTCCAGACATAATGCAAAAAACACTGAAACTACTAATGTCAGTCATTTCTCTACTTAACTCAAAAGCATTCTGTGAACTTATCATATCCATAACTAGGACACTTAGCAGACTCCACCTTCATTTCAGTTCTTCTGGCTCACAGAGCATCTTCTGGGTTCACCTTCCATATTTATGTTTTGAGACCTTGGTGTTGCTCACTAGAAACGTTTAGTTTTTCCTGCATTATACTGAAAAAAACATTACTGTTCTTTAAGTCACTGCTCAGCCAGTAGCTGTTACTGTATATAAAATGCAAATTGAACGTCATAAGTCCTGTTTTATCCTGAACTCATACCTCAGATCGTTCTCTGTATGACAGCCTGCTTAAACAGTGTGATCAAAGTTGGCTGGATGTTGTATTTTTAATGAACAGTACTTATAAAATAGGCAGTACAAACAATGACATTGTAATATTAACGAGGGGGCTTCAACCATAGGACAGATAAAATTTGTTGGCGACAATTTGTGACATTAAACGGAGTGACATTAGGTGGAGTTCATTGTTTAAATTTCCTATGGAAAAAAAACTTCTGTGACATTATGTGTGGTGTCATTTAAATGTTGTGATATAGAGTGGGTTTGACTTTACTTTCTATAATGTACCCTAGATGGCAGTAGTGAATTTACTGTACTGTATATTGCATACTTCAGATCACTTTACAATGCAAACAACCTCTGGTTGATTGAACATGCAAAGTAGATGCTCCTTTACAACCAACATGCAATGCAAATTCCTATACAAAAATGAAAGTCAATGTTTGCTTTCAAACACCAGATAAGGTGTTTGATTGCAGTTATTCCTCAGTGCATGCTATTATACTGTACAATGATCTTCTTATACAAGATATGACACTTCTGTCTCATCTTTTAAATCCACACTAAAGAGTCACTATTTTAGTCTAGCATACCCTGATTGTCTGTGCAAATTGCATCTTTTTGTATAAAAATATAAGGAATACAATAATTATGTAATTATTATCTCCCCACCGCAATCCAGTCTTTGTTAACACTAGAAAAGATCTAAAAAGATTTTTTTATATTTTATTGATTTTATTAGAGGAAAACAACATTCCATTGAATCAAGTCAAATTTAACAAGCCATAATTCAGCCCCTGCCTGAGAGAAAGAGAGGAGAGCCTACAAGAGTAAATCTATAAAAACAACAAAGAAAGGAAAATGTCCTTTTCCCCCAATATAAATGCTTATTCTAAGATTTGATTAATTAGATCTTGCCATATATTAAAAAGTTTTGAACAGATCCTCTAAGTGAGAATTGATTTTTTTCCAATTTCAAAAAGTATAGAACATCAGATACCCACTGACATAACAGGTGGGCTGTGATTCTTCCAATTGAACAAGACATTTTAATGTGCTTGTATTGTGGTATAAACAATTACAATCAATTGTTCTTCTCCACTTTGAGCCCATCTGGCAGTACATCAAACACAACTGCTAATGGGTTGGGAGTGATTGTGGCACCAAGGCTGTCAGATAGGTATTCAATTTTTTATTTATTTTATTAATTTTATTGTAATCATTCATACAAATCAAATCAATTTTTACAAATAATAGGATTGAAAAAAAAAAAACAAGTCGACCCCCACCCCTGAGAGAGAGAGCATGGCCAACTGAGTAAAACTTAAGGCTTGTAGACATACCTAAATTGATGAATTTAATAGGCCAGTAGAGATGAATGGAGAGGAAAAAGAGATGCGGAGATAATTGCTTCCTCGGTGCCTTAAGAGCTTATTCTAACATTTTATTGATTATATCCAGCCAGGTTTTTTTAAAAATTCTGTACAAAACCTCTAATTGTATATTTGATTTTTTTTAAATTTCAAATAGTATAAAACATCGGTTACCCACTGATTTAAAAGAGGAGCATTAGGATTCTTCCAGTTTAGCAAAATAAGTCTGCGTGCCAAAAGTGTAGTGAATGCAATCACAGTTTGTTTGTCCTTCTCCACTTTAAACCCATCTGGAAGAAAACCAAACACAGCTGTTAATGGGTTAGGAGGGATTGTGACACCAAAGCTGTCTGAAAGGCACTTAAAAATTTTGGTCCAAAATGATGTTAATTTGGTGCAGGCCCAAAACATGTGACCCAGTAAGGCTGGGACTTGATTGCAGCGTTCGCAGATTTGATCTTGCCCTGGAAACATTTTAGGCGAGACAGATGTGCTCGATATATAATTTTGAGTTGAATAATTGTATGCTTTGCGCATATGGAGCTCGAGTGAAGTCTCTGCATTGCTGTTTTCCACTCCATTTCTGGTATATTGATTAAGAGATCTTTTTTCCATTGTCCTCTTGGATCTTTGAAAGGGAGGGACTGTAAAATAATTTTAGATATTGTAGAGATGGTGTCTAAGTCCTTGAAATTGAGCAATATTTTTTCCAGCGTGGACGAGGGTGCAAGATGAGGAATATCAGGCAGGTTCTGTTTAACAAAGTTCCTAATTTAAAGATAGTGAAAGAAATGTATAGCTGGAAAGTTAAATTTGGAATGTAATTGTTCGTAGGATGCAAAGATGTTGTCTATATAAAGACCTCTGAGCAATTTAATCCCAAATCTTTTCCAGATATTAAAAACTGCATATGTTTGCGAGGGTTGAAAGAGGTGGTTCTCTTGCAGAGGTGCCACAGATAAAAGATTCTCCATCTTAAAATGCTTTCTACATTGGTTCCATATTCTGAGTAAGTGAAGCACAATTGGGTTATTAGTATATTGCCGATACCTTGCATTTATTGGGGCACAAAGCAGGGAATATAAAGAAGTACTTCAGGATTTTACTTCTATTGCGGACCAGGCCTGTGTATGTTCTTCTATTTGTGTCCAGGTTTTTATAGCTTGTATGTTTGCTACCCAGTAATAAAACTGAAAGTTAGGTAGAGCCATGCCAACTTCTGCCTTAGGTCTTTGTAGGGTCGCTCTTTTGATATGTGGATGTTTTGAGTTCCAAATAAATGTGGTTATTGTTGAGTCTAATTGCTTAAAAAATGATTTATTGATGTATATTGGAATGTTTTGAAATAAAAAAAGAAGCTTAGGAAGAATATTCATCTTAACAATGTTAATTCTTCCAGCTAGAGTGAGATAAAGGGTTGACCATCTATGCAAGTCTTGCTTAATTTTTTCCATACAAATGGTGAACTTTTGTTGATAAAGAGCTTTGTGTTTACTTGTGATGTTTACTCCTAGGTATTTAAACTGATCTGCAACGATAAAAGGGAAGGTGTCCAATCTAATATTGTGTGCTTGAGAATTCACTGGAAAAAGTACACTTTTATTCTGATTAATTCTGAGACCAGAGATCTTTTGAAATTCTGTAAGTACTGTTAAGACTGAAGGCACAGAATTTTGTGGGTGTGATATATACAGTACCATATCATCTGCATATACAGAAATTTTCTGTTCCAGTCCTTCTCTGATAATCCCATTTATCTGATCAGCATTACGACAGTGAACCGTCAGTGGTTCAATGGCGATTGCAAATAGCGGTGGTGACAAGGGGCATCCTTGTCTGGTACCACATTCTAATTTGAAGTAGTCTGAACAAATGTTGTTAATACAAACTGAAGCTTCTGGATTGGTATACAGTAGTTTGATCCATGCACAAACGTTCGGGCCAAACCCAAATTTCTCTAATGTAGTGAAAAGGTATTTCCATTCAATCATGTCAAATGCTTTTTCTGCATCCATTGATAATAATATTTCTGGGGTGTTTTACTTTGTTGGTGAGTATATTACATTAAACAGGAGTCGAAGATTGGAGGATAAGTGTCAACCCTTGATAAATCCAGTTTGATCGTGTGATATTACCGAAGGCAGCACTTTCTCCATCCTTCTAGCTATGAGTTCTAAGAGAATTTTAACATCATTATTCAGAAGTGAAATTGGTCTGTATGATACACATAGTAATAAGTCCTTATTTTGTTTAGGGAAGACAGTGATTAATTCTTGGCGAAAAGTTTGAGGTAGAATTTGATTGTCTCTAGTTTCTGTAAAAGTTGCTAATAGGAGGGGAGCTAGCTGAGCAGAGAATTTCTTATAAAATTCTGCAGGGCCTGTTGCTTTCCCGCCTTGAAGTGACTTTATAGCATCTAGTAATTCTGATAGCGCCAGAGGTTTATCCAGTTCCTCCACACTAAAAGTATCTATTTGTGGTAACTGTAATGTATCCAGAAATGCATTAGAATGTGTGTTGTCTTCTTTGAACTCAGTAGAATATAAAGATTTATAGTAGTCTCTAAATGTGTGCATTATATTTTTATGGTCAATGATTTCGTCTCCGTTCATGTTGGTGATTACTGGGATTGCATTGCGAACTTCTTGCTTCTGGATTTGTTGAGCTAAAAGCTTATTAGCTTTCTCTCCGTGTTCATAGTAATGATGTCAGTGTATGAATTCCTTATCATCGACATTAGGTGCATAAACATTTATCAAAATCATCCATCCATCCATTTTCCAACCTGCTTAATCCAAACACAGGGTCACGGGGGTCTGCTGGAGCCAATCCCAGCCAACACAGGGTACAAGGCAGGAACCAATCCCGGGCAGGGTGCCAACCCACCGCAGTTTATCAAAATCATTTTACAGTTAAATAAGTTGCCCATGACCATCACATATCTCCCTTCCGGATCAGATACTACATCTGATGCTACAAATGGGACTGTTCTATGTATAAGAATTCCCACCCCTCTAGTTTTCTTTGTAAAGCTAGAATGGAACATTTGGCCAGTCCAGTCCTTTTGCAGACGGAACTGATCCTTGCTTAGTAAATGGGTCTCCTGTAAAAATACTATTTTAGCGTTTAAACCTGTTAGGTGAGAGAGTACTTTTTTTCTCTTTAATTCGTGATTCAGGCCTTTAACATTCCAGCTCACAAAGTTGACTGTCCCATCATGGAGATATTGATTCTGAGTTTTTGATGTCATTTTATAGTCTTAACTGGAAGTGAGACAGCTTTAACCTTAATTTCCTATATCCCCAAGAGTTATTGCCATGCAGCCTGTTGTTACGTTGGTAGTTATAATTATAAGGATTAAAAGGATAGATTAGATATAGCCTGCTCTCTTTCTCCCCCCCCCTTCCCCCCCCCCCTTTTGCTTCAGCACGTGAGGCTGGACCGCACTTCACAAAGTCTTGGTCCTCTGATATACCTAGAGATAGAACACGTCCAAAGCAAAACAAGTCCCCACGCAGCGGTGTTTTAGGATTAAAAAGTAGAGATATCTATTGCCAATATAGTCTAAATAGTATATGCCTAAAATATAATCATTAACAAACTATAAGCATAAAATTTATAATATAATGTTCAGCAATCTTAAAGTAATAGATAATAAACCCAGGGGATGGTGTTAGAAAGTGGTGCAGGATAAGCATAAATAACAATAAACCAAGGGTATGATGTTAAACAGTCTCCTTTAGGGTAGTAAGAAAATAAAAAAAGGGTTAATTTCTTCCTCACACATGTCTATAACTGTAATTAAAACATAAACAGAAAGCGTCCGAGTAATGAAAAGGATGTATAATTATAATACCCCTATCATTACAAGTGGATCAGATAGCAGGTGATATCTCCTTGCCATGCCATGACAGGATGCGACTCACTATTGTGTTTCAGAATAGTGTCGGGATCAGCTTTCTTAATTCCTTTTCTGCTTCCTCCGTGCTTGAAAAGACGTGGTATTGGCCTTGAACATCCACTTTCAGTCTGGCAGGGTACAAGAGGCTGTATTTGATATCGGCTTGCTGTAACCGCTGTTTAATGTTGTAGAAGGCTGCATGTTTAGCAGCTGTTGCGGGAGAGAAATCAGGGAAAATACGAATGTGGTTATTTTCAAATGTAATCTCTTGCTTGCGTCTGAGGAGTGCCGTCACATCTAGCTTACATAATAATATCTCGAAGCGGATAATAAAAGACCTAGGTCTAAAGATATTTGATCTGCGTATGCGATAAGCTGCTGCTATCTCGTTATCTGATTTAAAGTCCTCTCCAATTATTTTAGAAAACAGTTCAGCTGCGAATTTCACTGGGTTTGGACTTTCACGATTCTCAGGCAGACCTTTGATTCTAATATTATTCCTTCTGTTTCCATCTTCCAGAGCAGCAAGTCTGTCTCCGAGTTTTTTTGCATTCAGAACTGGCAGCTGTTGCTTTTCCATCAGCAGTGGATGCTAGATATTCGGCTTTTTCAATTCATGTCATGAATGCCTGCTTAACATCCTCCAGCTGATTGGCAAGTGTGCTCAGTTTAGATGCGCTTTCCTGAATGTGCTTCTCAATTTTATCCAGCATAGCATTAAAGGCCGCCTCAAAGCGGATATATGCACATTTCTCCGAGTCTTTGTTATCCTGCCACAGCTCTTGCAGCTCCCACTGTGGCAGCTTCTCACTTGCCTTCTCGCTTTTCTTTATATCATTCTTTATCTCTTGCTTTAGTGCAGTGATCATCACCTTCAGTTCGGACAGGCCATTTCTGATTTCGAACACTGTAGGTGAATAGGCGGGCTCTATTACAGCAGATGTTCCCGGCTCGCGTGGAGTAGGTGAAAGCGTGGACTGCAAGGCCTTTTCCAGTTTCAAATGATCTTCTCCAATCGGCGAGCTATTGTGACCTGCATCACTCGCACATTCGCTCCCCATTTCACTCTCAACTGGAGATGATGCAGAGGACCGTGGTCCTGAGGAGTCAGGGCTTTCGCCCATCTGTTCCAGGTCAGTTTCTGAAAGGCCTTACCTTGAGTTTGAACTTGGACTTCTGCTCTGGGTTTGGATGTAGCTTTAGTTTTCTTTTCCATTTCTTTCTGAGCCCCTTTCTTACCAACCATGTTTATATATGCTTGCATATACTGCAGGAGAACCCTCGGGTTGGATAAATACAGGATATCTCAGGATAATAAAGAAATAATATTAAAAACTAACACCGCTGCTAACGGAGCTCCGCTTCAGACGTCCATATCTCACAACGGACAAGACCAACCCAATCAAATATTTTTGTCCAGAATGATGTTAATTTGTCCAGAGTGATGTTCTGGGTATAACGTTATATTACATCAGTTGAAGGACCGCTTGCAGGACAGAAAACTTGGGGGTTGGTGTCAGGATTGGCACTCCAGCCACCGTAAAAACTTCAGCTCCGAAATGGCAGACAGGACTCCTTTCTGCTCTCCGTGAGAGTAGCTCTGCTGTAGCCACCCATAGAAAGGCTGCTTGCATTATGAACAGGATGAGGGAAAGCTCTCAGAAGCTTCATCCCTGGAAGAGTCGAAACCACCGGAGAGCCAATGTCATCATATTAGACGGCCAAGCACAGACTTTACTGTGTAATCCTCAGGCAGGAGTAGGACCAGTAGGTCTAAGTATCTAGGACTGTGACTCAGATTCTGTCTTTTGAGTTTGTTTGTTACAACCGCTGTGAACCCATGTTGTTTATTTTCTCCAGGGATACTGCTGACTGGAGTTTTTGACCATAGTTCAATAATTATGTTAATGGGGAGATATTCTAAGGTTTCATTTATGTTAATCAGTTTGGAACTGCTTAGTCTTTCTTTAGTTTACATCTGTATTTGTTACAAAACTCTGAGTCTGTACTCAGTGGAAAGAGCTATACAAAAGTAAACTGAACTGAATTCTGGTACTGGTGAAGGGACATAAACACACAACAATTCCTGGCACTCTTGACTCCTTAAAGGTTTTTACAATTCTAGCACACCCAATATTCTGATACAGCAGGCTGTGTGTGTATGATTTTTCAAATTATGTTTCTTCAAGTTTTCTAAAAATTTCACTCTCACTCAGAATCAATTTCAGTCCCACATGCACCATTAAAATTATGTCCATTGAAATAGGTGGTTTGATTCAGAACACCTCCAATATGCTTGTGCAATGATAAACAGAAGCATAGATGATTTAAAAAGGATTTACTCCTGCTCTTCCCATGGCTACCATTAACCAATAACAACCAGTGTGCTGTGAGAACAATCAATTGACATTTTGCTAGTGCGATTTTACTGTGCAATTATTAAGTTGGTGACCTGTCCAAATAAAACACTGTTGCGTTCACTATTCTTTGCTCAGAGTTCTGCTTTTTCCATAATTAAAAAAAAGTTAAAATGCTTTATTTATTTTAGTTAACAAACCACGTCTTGTTCTTGTTGAATGTACTTGAACTTGACCTCTGCCACTGAAAAATAACACCGGTGACCCAGCAAATGTAAGGAAACGTGTTTTCCCCTTAATTCATTTGAGACTAATTTGCAAGTACTGAAAACTGCTTCTGCAGCAAACAATATTTCTGCTCCTTTCCCTGTACACATCCCTAAAGGACTTATAGTATAACCATACTAAATAATAAATGCTGGATATTTCAATGAAGGAAGTGTACAAAAATTAGGTTATAACTGCCATAGTTTGTAAATAAATGCACATGAGATTAAGCAGAAAATAAGAAAACAACTTATATAACAATATATATATATATATATATATATATATATATATATATATATATATATATATATATATATACTAGCTGTGTAAGCTTGTACTGTAAAAAGCATGGGGTCCTAGAAACTATTAAAATCATCAGAAAAAAAATGTAGAGAGATTTTAGGTAATTGAAGAGAACTACTCTGGGCATCTCTGTCCTAGGTGGTTTCGTTTTACAGATGCGCTGGCATCGCTTGTGCATTAGTGGCTAAGCGACTTTGTCTTTCTTCAGAGGTGTCGTTTTCATGATGTGCTCGACTCACTTGTGTATTAGCGGCCGGAGGAAAAGTAAAAGGGATACCGTTTTGTTGATGTGCTTGCCTCACTTCTGTATATTAGCGGCTAAGCGAGTGACTCTTTCTTCTGAGGTTTCATTTTGCTGACGTGCTGGCCTTGCTTGTGTAGCATCGGAGGTGAAGTTCTTACTCCTCCTCTCACTTCTGGGCCGAACAGATAGAGACACACACTTCCACGCATAGATGTTTATATCTTAGTTATTTATATTATATATATATATATATATATATAAATAGCGAGAGAGAGAGAGAGAGAAAAATATAGTTCAAATCACAACCCCTCTGATCCAGCTGCTGCCCAGTGAGATGGAAGAAAGTCTAACTGTTCCAGTCCTTCTCTTTTTAAAACTACAGGGTTTTAAGTAATGTAAAACTTTATTTCAATCAAAAATATATTTAAAAAAATGTAAATGCACTAATTCTTCCTGCAAGTGACATACTACATATTGAACCTGTTGCAGAGGTCCTGTTTGATACTTTCTAGGAAGGGAATGAAAATTGTATTTGAATCTCTTTAAGGTTGGAAAAGTTATAACATTAAAATATGTAATTGTGACATAGGAAGTTATACAGCTATAAACTAGCAAGGAAATGGCATTAACAGAAAATAGTATACTTTTACTTTACCTCAGAAATCTTTTGGTAGTCATGAATTACCTGTCACACATACTGAAGAGAAGGCCCCAGGCTAGCAATGTACAATACAATATTGTCTGCATACTGGGGAAATACTGCATTTTGTTCAGATTATACGCTCTGAATCCTCAGAGCCTTTGTGCTGGTATGCAGATAAACTGGGGTCTAACAGAAATGGTGGGAAGGAAAAGTGGGAGATGACATTTATACAAAATAAGCTGTAAAACCAGCAGATCTTATTTTTTAAATACATTTTAAGTAAGTGCTTTTACCAGAAATTGACAACTTTGTCAACTACAAACAGAGAGTCATGTGTAAGTTCTTTGTATACAATAAAACAAGCAGAATTAAAAAGTTAAGCCCAAGCCCGGTATTTTTACTTCAATATTGTATTAATTAGCTCTAGTCAAGGTCTGAAAAAGCTTTAAACAAGTACATGCAAGAAGAATTAGATTTTTCCAGTATGAGATAATATGGAACAAATTCCTTGTGTGTGTAATGTAGTATAAGATATAACCAATTTTTCATAGCACACTTTTAACACATTAGGTATTATTTTAAATATAGTTGTTAAGGTGTTAGGAGTGATTTTAAATCCAAGGCTATCCAAAAGATTCACGAAAAAAATTGTCCAAAATGGTTTAAGTGTAGACCCTACGTGAAACATGCAGCTTAATGATGCAGGCGATCGGTCTCAGGATGGATATTGTCAAAAATGTATTGTTGAATTTTGGCATGCTTGGCACATATTGAAATAGGCTGAATTAAACCATTTTATTTAACGTTTTTCATTTTTCCTGTTGATATACATGCACAATCTTTACATATAATTTCTGCATATACCCAATTATTGTTACAAAAATATTTGAATAATAGTTGCTGGGGCGGCACAGTGGCGCAGTGGTAGCACTGCTGCCTTGCAGTTAGGTGACCTGGGTTTGCTTCCCGGGTCCTCCCTGCGTGGGGTTTGCATGTTCTCCCCGTGTCTGCGTGGGTTTCCTCCGAGCGCTCCGGTTTCCTCCCACAGTCCAACACATGCAGGTTAGGTGGATTGGCGATTCTAAATTGGCCCTAGTGTGTGCTTGGTGTGCGGGTGTGTTTGTATGTATCCTGCGGTGGGTTGGCACCCTGCCCGGGATTGGTTCCTGCCTTGTGCCCTGTGTTGGCTGGGATTGGCTCCAGCAGACCCCTGTGACCCTGTGTTCAGATTCAGCGGGTTGGAAAATGGGTGGATGGATGGATGGATAGTAGTTGCTATAATCACAATCATCTATATTTGTCTATCATTCCTGTCTCTTGCCCTTGTTTGGTTTGTGAGTCAGTGTGCCTTTACCTATTTACTGGTTCAACAAATTACATTTTAACAGCATAGCATACAATTTGCTCTGCATTTTCTCTGATAGACATGCTAATTATGTGACCATTGTGAAACACCAAGAGATGTGGACTTGTTCACCTTCTGTGACTGCTTATTTCTTTAGCCAAATTTCAGCTGAGGAAATGGTTTTCACATGGAGAGTAAATGAAACTTCTGCCATTCATGATGCCATGACTTGACCATTTCTGTTGATGATGTATTAAACCTTTGGTCATTACAAGGGTACCCATATAGACAATACACATGCTAAAATTAAGAGCTAACCTTTACCTGCTGTGTCAAAGGACATCTTATATAACATGGACAGCATATTGTAAGTATGTCTTTCTGTATGCTTCAGAGGGAACAATAGGGTCAAGTTCCGAAACATTTTCTGCCCCCTTTTGATTGCCTGCCCGAAGATAATTTTGAAAAACAAGAAAGACATCTTTGATAATAGTTGTAATGTTAATGTTAATAATGATATACCTACAACAGCCAATATAAAACATAAGCACAATACCAAGAATTACAATCAGAGTTATGAAAATGCAGAACTAATAATATCAGCCACTGAAGCCTAAATAATGAGACTCAAATTAAAACTTGCTCAACAGATGAAATCATATTTAATTTGGCAAATTATTGTGCAGTTGTGACTGATGCAGCCCTGATCTTTGCCATTTTAAGGATTTTATAATTAGTGACATGACTACTAATTAGCTTTAACAAAGAAAAATATTCATTTACTTTTTTGAAAACATGCAGGTTTTGAGGTATTTTAAAATACCTTACAGGCAACTGCACAAGTCTGCTTGGAAACTTACATTTTTTAAAGAATTTCTTTAAATTAAATTTAAAAGGGATATCAAGAGCCATGAAAATACCTGTTATAAATAGAAAACAAAAAAATGATAAACTTACTGATAAATATCAGGCGCCATTTGTCTTTAAACTGCATATTATTTGAATTAAATCAAGTGAAATAATTTACAGTGGTTATCAAAATTAGCATAATAAGGATACTTTAATTAAAAGTGCCATACTAGAGGGGTTTACTTAGCTACACTGTTCTAGATCCTCCTTTGAAACTGTGATTTTCTTTGATATCATCCCCTGACATTGATGTTCCCTTAGTTTGTCCCTCTGAACACATACCAGATCTACTATGGATTAATGAAGCTTTCAAGTTTTTTTCTCTTCTATCCCTGAAGCCTGGCTCACGTTGCTTTAGTATGATAATTTCACTTCCATTTCACTTTAAAAAGAAATTGTATTTCTAATAATCTATCCATGTTTTTTCTTACTTTGAAAGTCAAAAAATACTGAACTCCCAACTGTCTTTTTTAACTCTTGTGAACTATTATGACTTTTGTAAATATTTTGTAGTTTAAAAAAAGTGAACTTGCAGAGACTATTACTAACATAAAGTCACATTTGTAATCATATCTAAAAATATAAAGCTAACACATTCCACAATTGATCATGCAAACTTTCCACAGTCATAGGGGCACAGTGTAATACAGTAGTCAAAAATGTTTCCAAAAATTGCTCCTATTAAAATGATTAGACAGAAGCTGACTAACACCACTAAATGACTACAATAAATAATTAGTTATGATAATGAACTTGACTCTTTAACTGATATGAAGACTTCCAAATTATGGCTCTGTTGCTTTATGACCAGATCTGAAAGAGAACTGAGCACTGACTGAGACACAATAGACTTCTCAGGAAAACAAAAAAACATAAAAACATCAAAGATTTCCTGGGAGTTCATGCTCAGTCCAGAGCACCCATATTTCCTTGATAATAAAAAAGGGAGACTTAAATTCAAAGAAAATAAACCTGACAACAAAAAAAATCCTTTCTAATGATTGAAGAGTCACCTCTCTTCTGTGATTTACAAAATAGCAAACAATGCTGCATTTCTCCCTTGTGTGAGTATATATATAGTCACACATGCACATCTGTAAACCATGCTCCTTGCTTTGACAAGGTAAGCAATACTACCCTGGAACAAGGTACTGACACTTACCATATCTTCTCCTTCTTTCTTTGCAGCCAAGAAAAAGTGTCCAAGAGGGAAGATTGACTCCGTCCACCTCCTGAGAAACAAAGAAAACTCAGAAAACAAAGCCTTTCTAATAATTGTTTTGTTCTTTCAGTTCTTGAGGCTGATCCACCAATTAGATGTGAACAAGCCAATCTCACTGAAATTTCACAGGTGATTAACAAGCTGAGGGTCAGAGAAGTCTGCAGAGATCTATGGTATCCTGGGTGAACTTCTCCAGACTGATGGTAAGGCTGTCCATCTGGCATTTGGGAGACAGGAGTCATTCCAACTGACTGGAAAACAGGACTTGTCGTCCATATCTGATAAAACTGCTAGGGTAATCTTCAATAGTATCCGTGATTACATGCTCACCTACCAGTGACCAGAGCAGCCTGATTGTAAGCCTAAAAAGTTAGTGTTCTCATAGAGTGCAAACAGGAATATTGGCAGAGTTTCTTTGCAGCCTTTGTTGATTTTGCTGACTCAGTTGATTGAGCTGCCCAGTGGGACATCCTAAGACTTTGCAGGATCCCCCCAAAGTTGATGGATATCATGGCCGGACTGTACAGTGATACTGTGAGTTCTGTGCAGAGTGGAGGTAGAACCTCTACGTTTTTCCCTATTGATTCTGGGGAGACCTAACCTGACCCTAACCTGTGAGATGTCCTCACAGGTGGCGCAGTGGTAGTGCTGCTGCTTTGCAGTAAGGAGACTGTGGAAGATTGTGGGTTCGCTTCCCGGTTCCTCCCTGTGTGGATATCGCTTTGAGTACTGAGAAAAGCGCTATATAAATGTAATGAATTATTATTATTATTATTGTCAGGGGTGTGCTCTTGCTCCTACTCTGCTCAATGCCTGGCTTTTAATGACCTCTTGGGCATAGCCATCAGCAATGTGTCTGCGGAGAGAATGTTGTTGAGTGGTTTACTTACTTCAGCAGCAGCAACATTCATGCCTCTGGTGACTCTTTTTATGAAGTCAGTAGATAGGGGGTCATAAGGTCACTGTAAGGGGTGTGTGGTGCTCCCAAAATCTTTGCAAAAATACGAAGGTTCAAGTCTTTTGAGTACTGGTGCTTCCTGTTTTGCTATATGGTTGAACATTAAAAGATGCTGCTAGTTTCCTCCATAGTGTATTACTTTGGATTGTTGTGGAGGTACTGTATCTCTATGAGTGTTCTCCAGATCTGATATGAGATTTGTCACACTATGCATTATATAGCACCTGTTCTCTACTCTGAAGCTGGCAGTGCAATGAGGCATTCTTTACAAATATTGCGCCAGCTCTTACTAGGTGTTTTGTATGCTTTGGTGTCTGTTGGATTAAGTCAGTTATTAAGATAATGTGGGCGCATAATGAATGGCAAATACTGTATTAACTCTTCTGTATTATCAATGTAATTGAAGAAAGGAATAAGAGAAAGACCAGATTAAGACCCCCACATATGACATATGACATTGAATGTATCACACACATATATTTACACTCATAGAACATCAAATATAAAAATAAAATGAGTTGGGGGAATGGTCTCCTTCAGAGATTTACGATAGCAGTCACACATACATTAGGTTGTGGAGCAGAAATATAATGTACAAGTAAACCACGCACATGTATTGCAAGTAGGAGCGTGAAGTACCACTGAAAAGGAAAAATTCCAGTGCTATATAGAAAAGTTGACACATTAGAAATTTCATGACAATAGCTGTAATACAAGTACTTTTATGTAAGCTTGAAATTTCTAGGGCATAATCTACAAGTCAGTCAATATAGCAGATAGGGGGGTTGATTATTTCGGCAGTGGTGATATCAACATCCTAAATTCCTGTTGCAGCTACAGTCAAATAATTTTGCCTAACACTCAATGTAGTAACATGCAAAACATAAATACTGTAAATAATAATAATAATAATACATTTTTTTTATATAGCACCTTTCCCATACTCAAGGCATGTAATCATACAGTCACTTTAGGCTTTCCTAATAGTATGACAGAATTACTCAATAGCAATAACATATTTACCTTAAGAAAGATAAAATAATACCCCATGGCTTGGCTGATGCATGTGCAAGCGAAGTGGAGTGTGATGATTTGGTAGCAGATGTGAATTTGGTACAATACCTGCGCTACCTTTTACTAGTATATGCCATAGTGTGCACTCCGGTCTCCCTCATGGTAGATTATCATCCACCCATGAGTTCCTGAGAGACAATAATGCTTCACATACAATTCCACTAATGTTTACAATTCATCATCATTACTTTCTATTTACTTTCCAAAGATTTCTGGAGTTTTTCAGATGCTCAATGTGAGTAACATTTACAATAAAGACACTCTTTTTGGTGTAATGTTGGTTAAGGATGGTATACGTTTACATAAGGATGGAACTTTTCCTTGTGCTCTGTCCCTTTAAATATAGAGGAATGTGTAGTGGCATGTCACTAATTGAGAAAGGGCGAGACTTTAATTGCCAGTGCACCACTGTTAATGGGCAATTAGATGGCTAGCTGTGCAAACCAAGCAGAAACACGAAAAAAGACTAGCTGTTTATTAGTTAAGCTTGGTACTGATCTTGTCCCACTGTTCACTGCAACAGCACTTAGATCTGAGGATTGTCTGCTCTTAGTACCGTACTACATAGTCTGGTCTTGATCTATAACTAGTAAAGTACTATCTCAGGTACAGTACAACTGACCCACTATGCCTTCTCTAAGTAGTAGCTTCTTTGTTTCTTTCTGGCATTCAATACCCAGATGGCTTTAATTCTTTCTTGTCTGTCATTAAACCATTACTTAAAAAGTCAGACCTAGACCCACACATTCTTAATAACCATAGACTCATTTCGAATTTACCCTTTAAAAATTTAAAATACTTGAAAAAGTAATTGCCAATAAGCTTCAGTCACACCTTACGCATCACAATTCATTTGAGAAATTCCAGTCTGCTTTCCACACTCATCATAGTACAGAAATGGCACTAACATGTGTTATAAATAACATTCTGGTATCCTCTGATGAAGGAAACTCCACTGTAATTATGTTGTTAGACTTTAGTGCAGCATTTCACACCACTGACCATTCTATTTTACTGCACAGGCTAGAAAATAATGTTGGGCTTACAGGCACTGTCCCTGACTGGTTTCGTTCTTATTTATCAAATCGATTCCAGTACATACAGAAATGTGCTAACAGTACTCCATCATTATACACTGAACTAAGATATGGTATCCTACAGGGCTCAGCACTGGGTCCTTTACTGTTTTCACTTTATATGCTTCCACTGGGATCTATTATTAGAAAAAATAACGTTAATTTTCACTTGTACTCAGATGACACCCATTTATACCTTTATTTTAGACCAAAATTCAGTTTCTCCAATGTTGTCTTTAATTAGCTGTGTTAGTGAATTAAAGGAGTGGATGAATGAGAACTCCTTGTCTTTAAACACTGATAAAACAGAGATGTTAATTATTGGAAGGAATGACGCTGATCGCAATAATATTCTGTCATCATTTAACTCATTTGGAATCACCATTAATTTTATTGAATCAGCCCACAATCTAGGAGTTATCTTTGATTCTAGCATGTCATTTAAAGTGCATGTTACAAAGACTCACTACTTCAGTTTAGTATATCCTGACTAAAACTGCTGATTAACTGTGCAGACTGCATCACTGTTGTTAGTCATTAGCACTAAAACATAAGTAATATGATAGTTCTAATTTGTTACTAGCCCTCACCTATTCTGTTTCTCTACTCGGTACTCAAATTTGGCACTTGGTGCTACTGCCCACATGCCAAGTTGTTTTGCCTGCTTAAGGTAAAATCATCTCTGATGGAGGATTGTAGGAATCATCGGGTAGATGGCTTTTTTCATCTGATTGGCTGTCCCAGCACTGTCTCAGCTATTTAATGGCCAGTAGGGGGATGCAGCTTGATGGCCAATGTCTCCAGGACTCTGAACAAATTCAAATTGTTTTATGTGCTATCTTCTACTGTTGAATTCTGCTCTGTACTTGTAATATCTCTATTGCACTGTTATATTGTATTGTATTGTATTTACCCCCTTTTTTGGCACCCACTGCATGCCCAATCTACCTGGAAAGAGATCTCTCTTTGAACTGCCTTTCCCAAGGTTTCTTCCACTTTTTCCCTACAAAGATTTTTTGGGAGTTTTTCCTTATTTACTTAGAGAGTCAAGGATGGGGGGCTGTCAAAAGGCAAGGCCTCTCAAAGCCCATTTTGGCACCTCTCATGTGATTTTGGGCTATATAAACATAAATTGTATTGTCTGTGCAACTAGTCAAAACTCAACTGGCAGCTGCTTTTATTGTGTATTGTTTGCAGCTGCTTTATTTTTTAGTCTGTATAGTCTTCCACTACATGTCTTGCCAGTGGCTGTTTGTATTCAGTTCTATTTAGCTAATGTTTTGGTAAGAGATGACCACTTTCTTGTCATTTTCACATATGTGTGTTTCTCTGTGGTAAAGTTTCTTAGTTCTAACTCTTAACACATTCTTGAAGTCAAGTTACTATCCTGGTTTAGGATGCTTTGGTTATTTTGTGTTTTGACCCTTTCTCTATGTCCTTATCTCTTAGCTCTAGGTGATCCTCTGTTAAAGAATTTTTGTTTCTACAACAATATTCTATGTGTAAACCCAGCTTCTGATTTTGCCTAGAATTTAGAACCAGAACCAGAACCTGTGCCACTGAAAAATAATGAATTGCATTTACTTTAGAGGACAAATTAGAAAAATTATTTTGTTTATTATATTTAATTAATTTGCTTTCTCATGATGGTGAAAAAATGTTCTTTGCTTTATTTCATATTGTAGTTTTCTCTGCAGGTCATAAACTCATAGACTATCATAAACTCTTTATCTGTTGTTACTTCAGTTTCTGATATTTTAGGCAGTTTATGTTTCATGTACTTCCCCTTGTATATAGGGAATGATTTGTTATGCACCTTTTTGATTTGCAGTCATTTTATGCATTTAACATATAAAAATAACACAAATATGTGTAACTATATGCTAAGTATCTAAGACAAATGTTTGATTTTAAAATATAACTTAAATGAAGCTGGGGAAAGAAGCATTTTTAATAAGCAGACTAAATGAAAACTGTAAATATTCTCAAGGTTAAGGAAAAGACTTTTATAAAAATGCAAATATATTTTATTTTGTGATGCATAAATATGCACTAGACAAGTAAATGGAGATGCTTATAACATATCCAGGCATCCAGGTTGCACTACCTGCAGGATATCATTGCTGTGCTAATATATTCTTGACTATTGAATGACTTTATACGTGGAAGAATTTATAAATTCCTTTTCAAGTGAAGTTTTACAGTAGATGTTAGAAGAGTAATGGGAGAAAAATACAGTATCAACTATTTTATTGGTATGTAATTTGGATTATTAATTTTATTCCTTTAAAATCAAATTAACTTACTATTATTATTGTTTCTAAGAGCATTATTTTCTCTAGTCAAGCATGGCCAGGTATTCTGCAGTGATAAAATTTTTAACATATAAAGCAATATATTTCCAATTATGTGTTTATCTTAACCAACAACAAAGTGCTGGCATTTTAGGGTACACTTTAAAAAGCAAAAACCCAGTCTTTAAAACAATAAACACAGTCCACCTCTGACCATCAGCATGGTATGTTCATAACTGAAGACCAAGTAAGAAAACAATTCGGGAAGCTTTACATAGCAAATGCTGCTTGACCAGATGGAGTCAGTCCTTGAGTTCTTAAGGCCTGTGCTGACCAACTTTGTGGTGTCCTCTGTCACCTGTTCAGTCTGCTACTAAGGCTTCAGAAAATTCCTGTGTTGTGGTAAACATCCTGCATTGTTCCTGTTCTAAAGAACGCAGGTGACTCTTCAGCTAATGACTACAGTCCAGTGGTACTTGCGTCTTACATAATGAAGACCTTTGTAAAGCTGGTACTGGACTATATGACTCCTCTTGTGGTAGACCACCTGGACCCACTGCAGTTTGCCTATTGGACAAAGATTGGAATGGAGGATACAATTATCAATCTACTCCATAAAGCTGGCAGCACTTTAAGGGCTATGCTTTTTTGATTTGTTCAGTGCCTTCAGTACTATCCAACCTTCCTTGTTAAGGAGTAAACTTGGAGAAATGCAGGTAGATGAGCCTTTGGTGTCATGGTTAATGGACTATCCGTCAGGCAGAATGCAGTTTGTGCAGCTCAAGGACCGTGTTTCTGACGTAGCTGTGAGCAAAACTGGAGCATCACAATGAACAGTCCATCTCCATTTCTCTTCACTATTTACACCTCCGAGTATAAATAACACCAGGTCATGTCACTCGCAGAAATTCTCTGATGATTCTGCACTTAATGGGTGTATTAATAAGGGGCATGAGACAGAGTATAGGAGTCAGGTGGAGAAGTTTGTTTCTTGGTGCAAAGAGAATTGTCTGCATCTTAACATCAGCATAACCAAGAAAGTGTTTATTTTCTTTCGCCACATTGAAGAGCCTGCATGTCCAGTCACTATTCAAGGAGTGGATGTAGAGGTGGTGAACTCTTACAAGTATTTTGGGGTCCACATGAATGACAGGTTGGACTGGTCACACCACACAGAGAAACTATATACAGTAAGAAAGTACAGAGCAGGTTCTTTTTGTTTAGTAGACTTAGTAGTATATAATGTAGGAATTGACATGCTTCACATCTTCTACATACTCTGAGATGGTCAGTGTGATTCTCCATGCTGTGGTGTGCTGGGCTGGTATCATCATTTCAAAAGAGGCCCAACAAATCAACAATCTAATTAAAAGGGCAGGATCACCTATGGGATGCACTTTGGACCCAAGACAGTAGTACAAAGGAGCGAATTAAAACAAGACTGAGTGCCATTATGAACATGCTGCACATCCTCTCTCTGACACACTAATGCTGAGTATTTTCAGTCAACGAATCATTCGGCAGAAGTGTGTGAAGAAACGCTACTGGGGCTCATTTACACCAAAACCAATATGCCTAGATAAATGCCACACATTAACTGTAACTTCCATTTCAGGTGTTTTCTTTCTTTTTAAAATTTTCCTCCATTTTAGTCATTGTAGTGTTCAGACAGTAGTGTGTTCCTATCTATCTATCTATCTATCTATCTATCTATCTATCTATCTATCTATCTATCTATCTATCTATCTATCTATCTATCTATCCTTATTAATTTGATGTGAATGTTTGAAAAACAGATTACTTTAGTGAACAGAGTTACAGCTAAGGTCATTTACAGTGCTCGCCACAGTAGTGGCCAACTGCTTTCTGTACCAGGGGACATTGAAAGGTGTAACAACAGACACTGTACAGGCACAAAAAGTTGTCCAACTAGTGGTCTTTTGTTTAATTTATACTGTACATATATCTTTAAATCACAGTAAGGCTACTAGTTGGGGCAGTCTATGCAAAAGAGCTTTTATCTACATATAAGACATTCATTTTGGCTCTGTAAAAGCAATATTGGCCATGATATTTTTCTTTCTAAAAATGAAGATTTATATTTTTAGGAAGTCTAAGGATCTTTGGGGGAATTCACTTGAATACTGAACAGTTTTTGATGAACACATTAAATATTAAAGTGATTATTTGTGTACCATGCAACCTGTGCTATACAACTGCCACAGCTTTTGAAGACTCTCTGTTTGTAATTCATTACAATATTTCAGAGAAATAATTACAAGAGCAGCATCCTTTCCAGAAAACTGGAAAAATAAGAATTTCTTTTGTTGTCTGGTAGATTATTAATTAGTATTCGAGTGGCAAAGGTTATACACAGTCTCTCTTCTAGACAATTTCAAAATCAAAAATTCAAAACTATTTCATAAAACAAGAAATATGAACCAACACCTTGTTATAATAAGTTTGTTATAATATTAAGTTTAATGTCACTGTCTCTGTGCAAATTATTTTATGGATTCATTCACGCATGCAGACCTAAGTATGACACACAGGGGCTAGGCTGCATTTAGAAACCACTAGTCTAGCAGTTTGGAGAATGAGACAACTGCAAGTAGGCATTGTGCTATTCCTGTATTTTTGGAGGTGGGGTTGAGTCCTTTCCTGTCCTTGTTTGGAGACCAGAGAGAGAGCCTGCACGTGGAGCAACCAGTATATAAGGCTTGGACTGCTGCCAAGACACTTTGAAGCTGACGGCCGAATGAGTGATATCGTCATTCGTCCCAAAAAATCCTTCCTGTGCAGTGAACGAAAGATGGCAGACTGCATAGATCAAGATCCCACCTTGATAAAGTTTGTCATAAGCTTCCCGTTCTGTAATGCCGCGTAAAATCGTCAGTAAAGAAAGCTAAGGTATATCTTTTTCTCTTATGTGATTATTCACTGCCGTATAACTATGGAAGGGATATCGCCTTTTAATATCATATCGCTATATTTTTCGGTTACTTAAAACACCGCAATTTCAAAAGAACACATTTCTGGAGAGCTAGTGCCTCCTAAGGAAACACACCTCTTAACAAATGGGGAGTTTGATGCAAAACATGCCAACATATAAAACCAGGTTCTTTTTAATGCTGTCAGAATAGAAGAGTAACCATTTTGTCTTTCTTTACCAAATGTTATTCTGTGTTATTGTTTATTTTCTAAAATTTAGACTTTTCTTTTTTGCTTTGAATACGTGTTTTGTAAAAATCCGTCAACAAATCTGGGATCTCTGTTCACTTATGCACTAAGATACTTGTAATGCCACTCCCAACACATTTTGCAGTGATGCCTGTGGTATTATCTGAAGCCACTATTATGGTGCATTTCCACCAACAGCAGAATATAAACTGCAAGAAGGGAGAATTTAAAACCATACTTGTATGCCAAATTGCCTCTAAACAAATCAAATGCAACTAAGTAACCCAAGATTCTAAAACATATTTGCCAACAATTTTAGTTTAAACACATTTCAAGTGTTTATTTACATGCATCTGTCAAGAATAAAGGACTGTATTAAGTAACCGTAGTTCTGTAAATATATTTAGAGCATTAAGCAATAAGAAAATGTTTGTGACATGTTCATAATTGACCATCACTGTGTATCTTGACTAAAGTCCAACTGTATTATAACAAATAAATGTAGAGATACTAAAATGTTGGCATTTAGCATTGTTATTTCAAAGCACCACAATTCAGGACTTTATTCTGGCTGAGACGGTGCTTGTATGTTCTATATATGTATGTGCAGAAGATTTTCTGGGTCTTCTGGCTTCTTCCCTCATTCAAAAGTTATGCAAGTTAGGCTAAATAGCACTTTTAATAGACCAAGTGTCACTGCATAAGAGGGTGTGTGTGTGCACTCGCACACATATTTGCGTGTGTGTATGAGAGTATGCTTGTGATAGACTGGCACCCCTTTGATGTGTCTTACTCTCTGCGCAATCTTGCTTGTGACCGTGAACTAGATATGAATGTTGAAAAGTGATCGATGGATTGAAAAACATAAAAAGAAAAAATAGCTAGAAACTGCTACAAGTGATCTCAATTGGATAAACAATATTTTTTCCATCTGCTTACTTAATAATGTATCTCTTCTTGCATCTTCTTAACTTTTCTCTGTCTATTGAATTCCTTTGACACTTCTTATAAAAAGTTCACTCAATTTCATGAACACAGTGGGAACCTAGTTAGCACCAATAAACTATTTTTATTGTAAAAAAAAGTAATTCTCACACTGTGTACCATGGACATTTAAGGAGCTAGTCACATAGAACACTAAATGTTACATAAACAGAGCACTTACAGTTTACTATTTATTGCAAAAAATGTGTGTTATGATCTACAATTTGTTTAGTGCATTTAAAAAATATGCGAAACATCAAATTTGACGCAAGCTGCTATTAAAATGAAACCTGCATTGCTCACATAAAAAGGCCTTTTGCAATCTGCACTCATAGGCCTGTTAGAAAGAGCTAATGGCAGCAGTTTGTGACCACATGGTGAAAGCCTTTGAAACCCTATAATTGAGCCACATTGATACTCAAATGACTCAAATAGAAAAATATTAATTTCTGACAAAATTAACAATTTTAGGATGGCACCTCTTTTCTATGTATATTTTATAGTAGCTTTAACTACATATAGTATTGCAATGTATAAAAGAAAGGCCAATGTTCAATACCACCTTTACTTGCAGTAAATGGTCTCTGTGGTAGAAATCAGACATATTAATTAAAGAAAGAAACTTATCCCATAACAGAACAAGTCTGATAAAACCTTTTACAGTTAGTAATCAGGCAAGAGAAAAGGTGTACATTGCATCTTTTATTGCTCCAATGCAAATGGGTTAGAGGGAGCATCCATCACAGGAGTCTGCATGGTAGGATTGATTGGTAAAACAAAGGATAAAAGGTTCATTTTATAAACTATTGAATATACATGCAGTGTTGATTAATTATATATTTTTCTCTGGTTGGTTTGTTTCCAAATGACTTATATACAATAAAAGTCTATTTTATTATATTCTTATTCTTCTTATACCCTTTGAGTTGAGCCACCACCCTTGAAATTTCTGTGTATGTAACATTTGCCCATTTTAATTGTTTAGAGGACATCTGGTGATTTCTTAGTTATCTCTTAGTCATATTAAGTACATTTTTCTAAAAGTAACTTCACATTTTCTTTCATATACTGTAGATACACAAGGAATTTTACTTCCATTATGGGGAAGGACAGCTTCCAAGCTGATTTTGAGGAGTCAATGAACAAGTGCCATTCATCCATGTTGTGTTCATGGTCAAGAATCTCCAAAACTGAATTAAATTTTTTTTTGAATGTTAATGTGATTTATTTTGGAAAAATATATATATTTATTTATGAATATTTTTATCCCACAATGACTCTATATGATGAAAACCTGACTACATGTTTCACTTCAGTATTATAAAGTATGAAAATTCTTTGTTACATGGACAAGAAAACAATCTGATGTGAAAATATCATGGATTGTCCTTAACAAAAACCATGTTTAAACACAAAGATTCATATAAGTACTAGACAAAAAGATGACAACGTAAGATGAAACGGGCACGAGTGGAATAATAATAAGTATAAGCACCACAAACCTGATATAGGTGTATTGAATGAATGCGTAATTGAATCAGTATGCGTAATTCGGCCTCGAGCTGTAGTCAAAATCACCTTTCAGGCCTCTAGAGCTTTAATCGAAGTTGCCTTTCTGTTTGAATTTTTGCGGGCGTAAATCCGCTGCCTGCCGCGATGTTGGGTTGGAGGTCGGTCGAAGTCGCCTTTCTCTTTGAATTTTCGCTGCCGTAAATCTGCCGCTTGCCCCGATGTTGGTCTCGTAAGGTTTTTCGGGCAGCTGCGCAGAAGGCGACTGTGCATTTGGCTTCGGACGTGCGCAGAAGGCGACTGCGCATTCAGCTTTGGACGGACATGAGTGAGTGAGTGAGTGAGTGAGTGAGGAGGCTGGCGAATTATGTATTAAGATATGACTAAGTATAAGTATCTTGGGTCAGATATCTGTAATTGATTTTGTAGTCTTGTCACCTGATATGAGGCTATATGCTCTGAACATTCAAACAAACAGTGATACTGAGCTGTCAACTGGGTGCAATGTTAGCCACAGGGTCTTGAGATTTGAGAGATACTGGCAGGCCAAACATGTGGCAGCCATAACAATGGCCAAAATGCAGGCCCATGTGTGGTTGGTCAGGGAGAATGACCTATCAGCTGGTCTCAATGATGTTTAGGGAAGCCAGCTGATAATTCTGGAAGGGTATTCAAGCTGTCAGACAGGCTATTTTAAGCAAGGACAAGGGGTGTTAACCTTAACTGGGAGCATCATCTAGGGATGAGAAGAGGAAAGAATCCTGAACCAAGTTAATACAAGCTCATTGGTGAGGACAATGCTAGTAAAATTGGGTGGGATTGGGTTCACCCCTGTGATGTCAATAAAAATAAAGTAAACACTATGTATAGCAAAATGAGGGTGAACAGGCTTCAAATTGCACAAAAATGTGACCAGTGCCTGTATTTATTAATCATCTAAGAGAAGGAAAACGGTACTAACTAGTCTCAAAAATCTCAGAGTGATGCAAATTTAGTCCTACTGTTAGGAGAAGGAATTATCGCATTTTATCAGTTTTCCTAATTTAAAAGATGACTGCTAAGTTCACTAGGATTTAGGACAGCTTGTCAGCTTGTTACGAGCTGCCAGATGATAATGTTCAGGCAGACATCAGCATACACATTTTGGAAAAGGTGGAAGGTTTTTGAAATGCAGGACAACAATGAATTTATAAAAAGATATTGATTTGATAGAAATGGAATAATATTCATGACAAATCTTGTGATTGCCTCATCCATGTGGAAAAGCAATGTACTCTCAGATGAAATTAAATTGTTGGTCACTTAACATTTTTTGGCCACAGGGAAAATGCAGCTTTACAGTACAAATGATTTGGGTGATCTCAACCAATCATTACTCAAATTTTTGCAGCAACCGTTAAACTACTTTACAATGTGTGAAATAATATACAAATTTATATATTTCCCCAACGCTCAATATGATGTAACATTAAAGCAAGCTGCATTCTTGCAAATCACTGGTTTTCCTGGGGTAGTTTGTGTGATTGAAGGCATGCACATAAAGATTATTGCCCCAGGTGGGATGAGCTCACATATGTGAATCACAAGCAATATTACAGTATCAACTCACAGGTGGACATGAGTGTCAACTGCACTATAGTACCCAGCATATTACCCCGAAGAAAGGCTGAGCTGAATGGGTGATTGATAGTGAAATGCCATACAGATTCATTGAGCTCTGCATGTTATTAAATAGCCCAGAAAGGTTCAAGAAGGCAGGCAGAGACTCCCTGGGCATTGGGTTAATACAGCCTCATAGAAGATTGGAGGGAATCATTGAGCGAGGTGTGGCTTGTGACTCAAGGATGATCAGTAACACTAGAAGAGTCAACGTGATTTCAGAAACAGCACCATAATCTAATTAACATTATTATTTACATCGACTTGAGAAGTGTTGGCATGCAAACATATTGTAGTACTTCTAAGATAAGAACATCAATACCAGTCCAATGGGGAAACATGGTCAGTGACAGCTTCTATTCTTTTACCTTCAGGTCAGAGGATGAGTCACATTGACATCATTTTTGTAGTTTAGCCCTAGAGGTGCCACCACTTTAGCGCTACATGCTATTTAAAAAAATGTTTCTGTTTTCACAGTGTAATTAGCAAAATTATGCAGACCCTTTAACATTTAAAAAAAAATTTTAGATAACAAAATCAAATTTAAATATCCTGTCCCAATCTTTATTTGTATTGTAATCTCAATGAAAAAGCTATAGAAGAAAAAAAGAATTGGCTGAATAATAAAGATCATATTGTACATTTAGATAAACTGAAGATTTTATAGACATGAAAATGTATTAAATTATTAATGGTCACCTCAGGTGAAAAAAATGCTTCTATACTTCTTAGTAGCTGAATACTTTTCAGGGGTTAGCTTAAAGTGAGTGGTTTTAAATTCTAAAATAAAGGAAATTGAATATTGTACCATATTTAGTTTTGTCTTTTTCATTGCCATTATAGTTTGTGATCTGGTCTCTAAATTTCTGTTGTGTTTTTTTTACAGCTATTATTTCACCTAGAACATTCAATGAACTGGAAATTTAGTTACTGCCTTAGCCACTGTGACAAACATTTTTGTTGTTGCACACATTACATAAGTATGTTTTTTTTATTCTTTGCCATTCACTACTAAGTGATTCTGATCATAATGTTCTTTTTTTTAGAAAGAACATCATTGCTTCCTCTTAATTTGCTTAGAGGATTTAACAACTGCAGGGGCAGGCAGACTTTTGGCAATGATTTTACTCTGCCTACCATTCTTCTAATTAACCTTGTCTTTATCTGAAATTTCATACATCTGATGTGTTATGTTCAGCTAAAATAAATTAACATTATGGGTAGGTTTTATACATGCTTCACTACCTGTATCACCAATTTGTGCCACTTAAACCATAATTACAATTTACTGGGACAACAGAAAAAAGGCAAAGCGTCTAAATCAAGCTTCAAGTAGCAACTTAGAAGCAGCTTAACGTTGAAGCATGACATGCACTTCTATTTGAATTAAGCAGCTACTGCTAGCTTAGCGTTGTTTTTTGGTTTTGTTAATCATAACATATAAAACTATTTGTTAAAAATAAAGCCTGCTATTAAAAGCACTTCAATAACTTTTTCTTGTTAATTAAATTTATTTTTAATAGCATGCTATGTAGCAAATTTATCTTCTTAATTCACACAATGACTGAATTATAACAAGTGTATTCCTTTTCCAGTTTATAGTCATTTCTAAATTTAAATTATAGTAAAAGGAAAATATAGAAAAATATTTGCAAAATAATGTCTATTTTATGCAAAGAATATGAGTACAATTTTTCTTATTATAAACAATATTGGCTAGGTGAAGTAACATATTCAACACTTGTCTAAAGTCCACAAACAATATAAAAATAATATTGCACTGCAAAGGGTGCATTAACATGCTTTTTTATTTTTTACAATCAATATAAAACTGGGAATGAGTTACTAGTGTTTCAGATTTACGGAAATACTGTGCTGAATCTTTTAATAATTGTGTGAATTTATGTAACTCTTAGATTCTGAAAGTTTCATGAAGCAGGTTAAACTATCATCTCTCATACTTCTAATCCTTTAATACCAGAGATACAATTTAAACTGTTATAAACTTTGGGAGGCATAACATTGGTGTCTTTTAGTTTACAAAATAAAAGTTGCAAAATTCAATCAACTGCGGTGGGTTGGCACCCTGCCCGAGATTGGTTCCTGCCTTGTGCCCTGTGTTGGCTGGGATTAGCTCCAGCAGACCCCCGTGACCCTGTGTTCGGATTCAGCGGGTTGGATAATGGATGGATGGATTGACTTATCAATTAACTGATTGGCTGTATTATTGGTCCTGTGTGTCTGTACCCTTGTTTTTAATGTTTCTGCTGCTGTATGAATCTGAATTTTCTCTTGGGATTAAAAAGGTTTATCTAATCCAGTTTAATGTATCACCCCATTGAAAATCTTGTTGACAACTACTGTTATTAACACTAGAATTCTTGAATCCCAGGCCACCTAAAATTCTTTTGCACCTCTCCTCATCAGTGTCTTTTGTTTGCAAATGTGTTGAACAGCACAAGCAGTAAGCAGCCTGCTAACCCATCCCCCCAGTGCCGTAGCTCAACTCGGGGGGGAAAAAAGATCTTCCAGCTCAAGGCTCTTTATCTGCATGTGAGGAGCCTGGAGTTGTATTGGGTAAATAATATATCATTATTTGGAACACATGCATTTCATGTGTGTTCCGTGTCTACAACGATCTATGTAAGTGTAGGGTGAAAGGAAATGCGAAGCAAGAAATGCTGAACATATCCCTAAAGCAGAAACGTTTTCCATGTTATACAGATAATTACGTGAAGTGTATAATATGTGAAGAATTTAGTCCAAATATCAAATAAACATGTGCGCTTTTACTCAGGAATATAACCAAAGTACAAGAGGTAAGAACTGCTGCCTTATAACCAAAAGGTTCTGCTTTTGAGTCCGGGCACTCTGCGTTTTGAGTAGTGAGCTGTATTATTATTATGATTTACAATACTACTCCCAGGTGTAATGGAAACCCAAAGTAGGGTTTTACAGCTCACCTGGGTAAGTGCTCCCTGGTGGCCTCACCCACACATTACAGCAACAATCAAGTAATCCTAGATGTTCTCCCATCCAGGTACTGGCCAGACCCACAACTGCTTAGGTTCAGGTGGATTACCTGTTCTGACCTGCAGGTGGTACTAATAGACACCAATTTCCTAAGAAAACCAACTCCTTTTCATTCACTGCAGGAGATACTATCATAAAGTTCTTTTCTATAAAGATTCATCATTTTAGATTCCTCACTTTTTTATTCATTTCACATAAATCATGCTAAAACGTTTCTAAGTTTCACCAGTGTAACATATCCCATGTTTGCATGATCTTATCCTTTTCTGATATTGAAAAGATCCTGCACTAACTTTTGTAACTCTGTTATGCAGACAATTCACAACACTGCTTTCAACACTCTTCACTCAGACTTCAAGCAGTCAACACATAACACCTGTTCTGGTCAGTCTTCAATGTCTCCCTGTGTCTATCAGGATCCAAGTCAAAACCCTGTTTCTATTACACTCAGACATTAGAATGGCCTCCCTAAATAATTTGATGGTCTGACTCAATTCATTCTTTTAAATAGCAACTTAAAGCACATCCCTTCAGGAAGGCATTTAACATACTCTGAAATGCTTACATCCTCTTACTGTTTAGATCCTTAATCTGTAACTAAAACAATTTTATTTGTTTATTGTCTTCATTTGTATTTATTGCTTTCACATGATAACAAATAAATGTTTTATGTTCTGTTGTCATGTATTGTGTTACTTTTTTATAATTTAATGTTTTGATTCTATCTACTATCCAGTGTTATATATTGCATGTTTTATGTGCTTCTGTTCCTATTACCGTATGTCTTTTTGAATATCTTTGAAATGCTTAGAGCATGGGAAAGGTGCTATGTAAATAAAATGTATTATTATCATTACTAAGATCATTTCTTATTAAAAGATGAATGCCACTCACAGTACTTGGAAAGCATATATGGAAAGCTGCCTCTTTGATCTTGCCTCGCTAATCTGTTCTCATTTACCCCATAACTAAGTTTCTTTTAGAATATGTTCCTGATAACCTGCTCTATCTACAAAACCTGTAGCTGCACTTGCAATAGTCCAGTAATCCCTTATGTCTGCTTTTTTTCTTATCTGGTGTTTATTTTACAGTAACCTGAGTATAAACCTGATTGGAGTAATTGGTATCAGTTGTTTTCTATTTATTTGTATGCCACCTGGATTGTAAAATTTACTAAACAGGTGGCAGAAGCACATCACCAAAGCAGGTTTCTCTTAATAAATTAGAAGGGCCTTTTATTCAAAGAATGTAGTTTATACATACTAAGGTACCACTGTGATACAGTGCCTCACAGCTAAATCAGGTTTGGTTTGAGTCCCAGCCTGGAAACTGTGAGGAGTCTGCATGTTCTCTCTGCGTGTGCTTGGATTATTTTCTATGTACTCTACTTTTCCTTCCACATACCAAAGACATGTTTGTATATTTAACTGGTGATAGTAAATTGGCTCAGCATAAGTGAGGGCACCTATGTACACAAGTGTGCTGTGTGATGGACTGACACACTGTCCAATGTTGGTTTCCATTGAGATTGTCCCTGAATCAGATTAAGTAGGTTTAGTAATGGACAGATGGACAATATTGTGATAAGACATAAGAAGCTAATAAGGAACCTCCCTCCCTAAGGTATGTGACATTTTGTAAACTAGTATTGGCATGTAGTATTGCGTGACATGTACTGAATTAAAAGGCATCAACATTTCCTCAAGAATAACTGTTCATCAGTGTTTTTGTTTTACCCTTACTTATAACATATGAAACAGCTCTGCATGATGTGTATTAAGTATTTGATATAGCAACAGAAATTTCACTATATGAAGTACACAGCCAGCAATTATTAGACACAGGAGGTGGCTTGCTCAGGTTTTCACAGACACTGCAGATCCAGCAATGTATGCAAATGAAACAAGACACTTTTGGCTTTCTTTTGCTTGTGCTACATAAAGAAGGTGGCATATCTGAGATTATAAAGTACTACAGCTGGAACGACCAATGGAATGTGAGAATTGGCCATGAATGAGGCACTGTTTACAAAAAAACTGACTTTTGTGCATATCTGTTGTCAAATCATTACTGTATGTGATTTAACAAGTGCAACTCTTTTTGTACATGATTCAATACATGTACCAGTATTTCAATATAGCTGTTGTGGAGTTTGACCCTTGGAAACAGACAGATGGACTCAGAATGTCACCAAAATACACACTGTTTATTTTTACTTTTCTGCGCATACAACACCAACACAAATCTCCTCAATACCTCAGTCCTTATCTTTCCTTATCTTTCTTTTCTGCACCACCTCCACTCCTCTCCTGCAAGCTCCATCCTCTTCCACGCGACTCCGTCTCCCCGAGTGGAGTGAGGCGGCCCCTTTTATACCACACCCAGAAGTACTCCAGGTGTTCCTCAATTAAGTCCCAGCACCACTCCCAGGTGTGGCAGAAGTACTGCGTTTTAAATCCGACTCCTCTTCTGGCAGCACTTCCCGTTGAGGCGGAAGTTCTACAGATCATGGTTCCGGAATTATCCCAGCAGCCCCTGGTGGTGGCCACGTAACCCAACAGGCTTAAGCATTACAGCTCCATGCTCATGGCCCCGATGTAACCCAGGGTGGGTGTCCTTTCCTGTCCCAGGGAATGGCATGCCCTTTTCTTGGTCCCCTGCTCTCCCTGGCTTCCCGACAGGGCACAATCCCCGGCCGTCCATCACACTGTACAAAAAGATGTAATTTTTTTCTTAAAAAGCACCTGATTGTCTCTCTTTTGCATATAGCTAGAAAATAATAATTGAAAAAATGTCAAACTTACAATCACTCACATTGTTTCAGTATGGGTGATAAAGAAAATAAACAAATTTAAAAAAATTATTGACTATCCAGTTATTTCAGATTGGCAAAAACATACAGTATATAGACTCAGTTCAAATGGTATCACACAAATTTGAATAAGAAGTACACACAGCCTATATAAATATGGTAGCAATAACAGTGGCAGTAGAGAATGTGTTGAGATAAAAAGGATATGCAAATCATGTCAAATGCAAGATGGATTAGACAGAGACAGCAATTCACATATGAGTACCAGGGATCAACGGCATTGCTTGTGGTGGTAATAGGAGTCTTTCATGCAATGCAAAATAAAGCAAAAAATATCAACATTCATGTGTTCTGATAAGAATTTTAGAGTTACAACAACATGGTCAATTGTAGTGCTATTGTTTAGGAAAAGTCAAGGAAGAATAAGAGCATAAAATGCACACTGATTAAAAAATTAAGTTTAACACTATTCCCATTAGCATTGTCCATGGGACTCCCAGTGTTACCTCTACTGATTTACCTTTATTAGATTATTGTTTAAAGTTTTGAAAGTGTGCAAATAATAGAAAATAAAGGCATAAATAAAAGCTCAAGCTGATGTTTTGAAAGTTAGACTGCACTATATTTTAAAGATACATAACTAACTGATAACATGTTTAATATTATGCACTTCGTGACAATTACTGAGAGTAAAATCTCGAACAATTAACTAAATATTCTGTCCTGTCTTTTTTGAAACTCTGACTTTTTTGTACAACAGTTACCTTTGCACACCTTTGATATATTTTACCTTGATCCAGATTTCACAATCTCTGACATAACTGTGTTGTTACGAAAAGTAAGTATGGTATTGCCAGCCAACCATTAGAATTTAAATGCATTGCACATGTATGATTAATGAAACACTGAAATAATTTATGATTTCCAGAAATACAGACACCCCAGTAATATAAAACCTACTGAGGCCAATTATTATCATAGACTTAGACAAAATATACACTACTCTCATGAGTACATTTTGACAATTCTTGTAAAATCCAGGACAAGAGGCAGCAATAATAACAGTGTTTGTTTTTCTTATTTTTCCAGTCTTTTCTGGTACATACTGTGTTGTGATCGTTTACTTATCTTACTGGCTTTTAAAGGTATTATGTGATATTGATCAAATTATATAAGCACATTTACATAGGATTAGCATAGCAGTAGATAAAACTATCAAAGAAGGATGACAGTTCTTTTGCAGGGATAAAATAATTTCATGCTGACAGTTTCATTCATTTTCCAAAACTGCCAATACGAGTTCAGGGGAGCCTGAATATTACATATAATACATGAGGCAGCAACAAACACTGAATGAGATGGCAGCACATTGCATGACACTTTCACAGGTGTACAGTCATATATAATCTAATCTGCACCTCTTTCCTGCCATAACTTAAAAATAAAACAAAGGTTTAATTCAATTGACTTTCAATTATTTCAGGAATTTTTATTTTCATAACATTTTTTTACAAGCAAACAACATTGATTTTTTTAAGTGTTTAATCAACTAAACCCAAATTTAGGTACTCATTAAAACTGTATTCATTGTCTAAAGTAATAAAAACCAACAATATGTATCACCCAGACACTGATCAAACAAATTATTTTTATCTACACTGCTTAGGTGACTTGTTAACCTCAAGGACCTCAGGGCAGGCACTTTCACCATGAAGACCAAAGTTTGATCCTAGATAGGGTTCAAGCCATTGAGAATGATAAGAGCAAACATAGTCCTAAGTGCAACATAATACTACAATGCATATTGAGGCTGTTCTCACCATAAAGGACTCTGTCAGATAAATTTTAATTGGTCAGACAGCCCTCAAAATATTATTTTTGTCTTTAAAATTTTATATCTGGTGTCATGCGAGTCTGAGAATCACCTTCCTGGTTTGCCTGAGGAAATCACTGCCACTCTGGGACACTAGGGGATGCGATTGATAACTCTCATATCTCTCTTATTGCACACAGCTCAGAGAAGATGCCCACTGAGGGCAATTGACCACACCCCTTCGAGCCTGAAATCTGTAAAAGTGAGGTGCTTTTGAATGGTGGCACCTCATTCAGGAGATGAGTTGCCTGTAATCTCCAGACACTATCACTTTGAAGCCATTGGCTAAAACTTTGTTTTATTATGCCTCTAACCAAATCTTGAATTAAAATCAAACTAGAATTATTCATTTCATAAAAAATGCACTGTATATATCAAATATCTGTAATATTAGTAGAACATTACTATTTCATATGACGTAATTTCTGTGACAACTGACTGAAGTACAAAAAGGCTAATGTAGATAAGACCTCTATAGATAGGACATGCAGATGAGCATAACTGTTAACTGTTATTGAACATTTGTTTACAGATTACTGTTGTTGAGATTTTAAAGTCTCCAATGTACTACTTTTAACCACATTACTTGTAAACTTGTTACAATTATATTTGCAAAATTTCCTTGAATCTTACCTTTAACCAAATTCTACAAGAGTTCATGTTAAAGTAATGCAAGTTATAGTTGCTATCTCTTCTACTAACACAATTCCATCATGAAACCTCTTAATGTTAGTTTGCACAAGCACACAAGAGTCAAGTATGATGCATACCTTTGCACTGCTGTTATTTTTTCATTCACAATTTGCCGCTCTGCGTGCTTGGTTGTTCATCTGCTTTGGTTAAATCAGTTGTCTTAATTGATTTTCTCTTTATTCTCTGCTTTTGTATATTTGCTACTTTCTGTAAATATAATGGCACATCATGTGTGGCATTCTTGTACTGTTCCACAGTTATACGTTTTCTTATTTAAAAAAAGCAGGATTAAAAAATATGTAAGGTGATATTTATACTACAGTTACTTATATTGATGACAAATTTATCATGTTTGAGTCACAACTGTTTTTCACTGTATATCAAATCTTCGCTATTTATAAAACATTTTGCATACTGTTTAAACAAATCTTTTTATTACCTAATTTACCACTGAAATTATTAGTTGTTAATTTTATATTTACTGTAAAATACAACAGCAATAATGACTCAGCAATGCATGTATCAAATATTAACAGCTTAACAGCTTTAAAGATTGAGTGTTTAATCTCCAATTAATAGAAAAAACGTTTGTAAATTCAAGGGCACAATTAAAATAAATTAGCATTCTTGCAATTAAAAAGTGAAACACAACTGACCTGTAGGCAAACAAACTCTATCTCTGTGTACCTCTTTTCCTGAGTCGTTTCTACTCTTATGGCTTTTCTTTGAGGCGACACACTAAAAATCTCCTTTTTTCTGCAGCATCAAAGTCACATAGGCTGCAGGTTTCCCCTCCTTGAAGTGTGTATTGGCCATGTAGTACTCCATGACCTCTGCGTGTCCTGGATATACGGACCAACACAGCTACGTAGCCGTCAGCTTACTGGAGTCACTGCACTTCTTCATCTACCAAAGGTTATTGGCCTTTTTACTATTATTTTAATGTAAAGTCTAAATTAAAAAGATCTACAAGAAGAATGTGATAAATACAAACCCATTATTTTATTTTTGTGAAAAACAGATTACCAGTATATAAATGAAGCCCTACAATAAGTAAAACATTTGCATAGAAAATAGAAAAACAATAATATAGTGGTGCTTGAAAGTTACTGAACACTTCAGAATTTTCCACATTTCTTCATAAATGAGATCTAGAACATTGTCAGATTTACACAATTGTCCTAAAAGTAGGTGAAGAGAACACAATTGAACAAATGAAACAAAAAAATATTGTAACAGTCTGGTAAAGAAATAACCACCGTGCAAATTGGGTTGCTCAGAGTGCTGCAGAGAGGGCCGGGCAGAGGAGCCACATCTGACATTCTTAAATAAAGCAGCCACTGGGATGCTGGGGGCAGGAAAATTGTTAACCCCTTAACCGCCCTCTGCCGGATATATCCGGCACCGTTGTTTATTGCTAACGCCATACTGCCGGAATTATCCGGCACATTTGCCTGTGGTTATATGAATGCCTGGCAAGTAGTATAACTGACGGTTTGGCGTGGGTATTATTACTACGTTGTATTTCGACAAGTCTGTGGTTGTTTTGGCCGGTCATGTGACGTGATTCGCATGTAACAGCTGTGAATATGGCGAAACGTAAACTGACTTCAAGTGAGGCTTTGCAGGCGATTTTGGACAGTTCTGATCATGATTGTAGCAGTTCTGAAGAAGATTTTAGCGACAGTGATGAGCAGCAACGTGCGCTGCATGATACTGTGAATGAAGACGCATCGGATGACGGCGCTGAGTGGGTGTATCCCCAGCATCTCAGCTGGGCTGCTGCCCGTGGTGAACTACCTTTTCTGCATTCGTTTGAGGGAACGTGTGGCTTTATTGTTGATGTAAACAATTACACTGCTGAGCAGTTTTATGAGCTGTTTGTGTCACCTGATTTGATCAGACATTTTGTTCATCAGACAAATCTGTATGCAGCACAGTTTATTGAGAAAAATCCCAATTTACCTCCACGTTCCCGTGTTCGTGCTTGGTTTGACACTGATGAAAACGAAATGAAAAAATTCATTGGGATTTTGATGTTGATGGGAATAATCAGAAAACCAGATATTGAGATGTACTGGTCTACAGATCCTATGTATGCAACACCTATTTTTGCAGCTGTCATGACACGTAACCGATTCTCTTTGCTGCTGAAATTCTTTCATTTGAATGACAACAGAAACGAGCCAGATAAGAAAGATCCAAACCGCGACCACTTGTTCAAGCTACGTCCTTTGATTGATCATTTATTTGAAGCATTTCAGTTGCCCTACATGCCAGGACCGTCAGTTGCAGTTGATGAAAGTTTATTGTCGTGGAAGGGCCGCTTACAGTTTCGACAGTATCTACCATTGAAAAGGGCACGGTTTGGTATCAAGATGTTTTGCTTAGCTGAGAATTCAGGTTACATTTATAGATTTCGTGTATACACTGGCAACTTGCACAACATTTGGTGGTCAATACTGCTTGAATAAATGTAAAAAATGTAAAAAAAATGTAAAAAAGTAAAAAAACGAAAATTGTTCAGATTTCGCCTGGCGTGGGGAATATTTAGGGAGTTGGCAGTTAAAGGGTTAAGGAAGTTCCGTTATTATTTTGTCTTAAAAAAAAAAGAGAGGAGTGAAGGTACAAGTTAGTGATGTTTTTTTGACACGTGGTTGTCTTCATTTGGTTTTGTTTTTGGGCACTGCTGTTTTTGATTTTTGGAGCTTGCATTGTTCACTTAAGGCAGAAGAGCAATAAAACCTTTGTTTTTGGACTGCTACAACCACTTGCCTGTGTTATTTATTTCTGCTGTCTGGAAAGGGACGCTACAATGTGTGAGTGGCAAAAGTATGTGGACCTTTGCTTTTAGTATTTTGTGTGACCCCCGTTTTTCAGCAATAACTGGAACTGAATGTTTCTGGTAGGTTTTGATCAGTCCTGCACATCAACTTGGAGGAATTTTAGCCTATTCCTCCATGCAGAATTATCTGAACTCAGTGATGTTGCTGGGTTTTCTCAAATGAACTGCATGCCTCAAGTACTTCCACAACATTTCTATTGGGTTAAGGTCAGTACTTTGACTTGGCCATTCCAAAACCTTTATTTTATTCTTCTTCAACCACTCTTTGGTAGAACAACTTGTATGCTTGGGGTCATTGTCTTGCTGCATGACCCACTTTCTCTTGAGATGTAGTCCACGGACAGATGTCCTGACATTTTCCTTTAAAATTCACTGGTATAATTCAGAATTCATTTTCCCATCCACAATGGCAAGATGTCCTGGCCCAAATGCAGCAAAACAGGCCCAAAGCATGATACTACCACCACCATGTTTCACAGATGGGATGAGGTTTTCCTTCTCCAAACTAAATGCTTCTAATTTGAACCAAAAAGTTCTAGTTTGCTCTCATCTGTTCATAAAACATTACTCCAATAGCTTTCAGGCTTGTCCACATGCTCTTATGCAAACTGTACATGGGTAGCAATGTTTTTATGGAAAGCCGTGGCTCTTCTCTTGCAACCCTACCATTCACATTTCCGTTGTTCATTGTTCTCCTGATGGTGGACTCATGAACATTAACGTTAACCAATGTGAGAGAGGCTTTTAGTTACTTAAGAAGTTACCCTTGGTTTTTTGTGACCTCACAGACAATCATATGCCATTGGTCGACTACTCCTGTCCTCGAAAAGAATTTCCTCCAGGAGCAATAAAGTATCTTGCCGATTGCACGAAACCCTCTCTATATGAAATTCTCTTCTTATAATTTGCGTAACGATATCAATTGGTCGCTCATTCATGAACAGCAAAGTCATGACTGAATGAATTCCACGCATGGGGGGTATTTTTCGCATGTGGATTAGTCGTTTAGCCAGATGTAATTGTTGACGATTTGGCCTGATCCTGGATCTGTCGGTTTTTCGAAACTCTTGCTGGAAGTGTTGTCATAGCAACACATCCTAATCCGCAAACCTGCTCGGAGCAGGTTTGTTCTACGTAAACAAGGATTAGTTTACACACGTGATCAGTGACGGTGCGTGGAAGTCATCCAGTCATGGCTTTGTCGTTCATGAATGAGCGACCAATTGATATTGGTGTGCAAATTATAAGAAGAGAATTTCATATAGAGAGGGTTTTGCGCGTTCGGCAAGATCCTTTATTGCTCCCGGAGGAAATTCTTTTTGAAAGATACCGCTTCAGCCGAGGGAGAATATTGAACCTCAAAGATTTATTAGCACCTTATATTCGAAGTCAAACTAGGCGAAGTCGGGCTCTCACAACCACACAGACAGTATGCATCGCTTTGAGGTTTTTTACAAGCGGCACTTTTTTATATACTGTAGGCGATGTGGAAAATCTAACTTAAAGTGCAGTTTGCCAGGCAATTCGTAAAGTCTGTTTGGCTCTGAAATATTTCCTTTGAGTTTTCATAGTGTTTCCTGGACACCTGCGTGTGCAGACAATAAAAGAGGCGTTTCATGCCATTGCGGGTAGGCAATACACAGGCTAAAACACCCACAGTTCCATAAAGAATCTCAAACAGCCTAACATTCTCATTACCAGGATTTCCAAATATGATTGGGGGACATGGGACTGATCAGAGTGGAGTTTGATCAAACATTATTTGGAAAATGTACCTCTCCTCCTGATGAATAATCAGACACAGTGTCTTCATCAAATATTTGACCTTCGTCAATATCTCGTTGGTCAGACACAGGTTCAAGGGATATGACATTCCCTGCAACTGACCCAACAAAAAAGAGGGCTATATGGAACATACCTATGGCACACATGGAGGACAAATATATGCAATGACCATCCTTTACCTGAAATGAAGTGACCACTGCATCCTGCCACTGGTTCTGAGGAGGAGCTTCCCCCTGGAATGTCCTCAGAAACAGGGCGATGGGCATTTTGCTGGAGAGCAAACTCTTCTGCAGGGGTTAGGTCTAGACCGTATGGACCTCCACCTGTTTTTTGCTTGTCTGCCTTCTTATTAGCTTTAAAATTAATGTTTTTTATATTATATATGATTATTTATGTCAACAATTCTTTAAATAGTTATATACCAATATTTACCAGTTTGAAGTATATTCTTGTACTTCACTTTAACCTGTTCCCATGTTCTCCTTGTGCTCATGTTTGATCTGTAATTATGACATATTAAATAATACTTAATCTGACACATAGGAAATGAAACGCTGCATTCAGTAAGTACAATGCACACTACTTAGCGTTTAATTTGTCGGCCACTTTTTGCCAGCCGTCTTTTCTGGTCTGGGCTGCTTTTGCAGTGTTACCCCTTGTGCATATTAAATCTTGAAATTCTTCATGTCCCTCGAATAAAAGGTCTTGCACCGCGCGTGTGAAAAAAAAAATGCGCCCATTCTTTCGTCATTTTGTTACAGCCTATCAAAGACTTGCTGATCATGTTTTCTAGACTCAATATATATGGGCTTTTCACTCAGCGCAGGCACGTGCATTCATCTCGTATGATTAGATCCAGCTCGACTAATCTAATACATGGCTGCGTTTGAAAAACCGACCTATCCCAGATGAGCGTCACCGGCATTAACTTATCCAAGATGAGGCATCTGATCTCGGATGATTTAAGCGACGTACGAAAAATACCCCCTGGACACTGATTAAGTGTGTGAGCTAATCCTTGTTTACATCAAACAAACCTGCTCCGTGCAGGTTTGAGGATTTGGATGTGTTGCTATGACAACACATCCAGCAGGAGTTTCGAAAAACCGACAGATCCAGGATCATGCCAAATCATTAACAATTACATCCGGCTAAACGAGTAATCCACGTACGAAAAATACCCTCCTGGCTGTCAATACATTGATTGAAAACCATGACATTGATTGGCAACACCTTATTCTAATCTCACCTTCAAATTACCTGTTAGGTTCACATGATTTTCATGAATAAATAAATGACCAAGTATGATATTTTTGTTTCATTTGTTTATCTGGCTTCTCCATATCTACCTTTAGGACTTGTGTGAAAATCTAATGATGTTTTAAGTCATATTTATGCAGGAATATAGAAAATTGTGAAGGGTTCACTAACTTTCAAGAACTGCTGTAATAAAATAAAGTAAATTTAAAAAATCTAAGCAAAAAAAAAAGTAAAAATGATGCAAATAAATGTAAGGTGCACATGGACATAAAAGTAAACTCAAATTGATATCATAATATTTAAAACATAAAGTAAAAGTAGTGGAAATTTTTTTAAAACATGGTCTGTAATGGTATTACTGTAACTTTCAAAATCGTTTTTTTGGGGGCTTTGGTTACAACAAATACAGTCAGTATGTCCCTCAGGACCAAAGACCTTCAAACATTGTGCTCTGTTGAAATTAAAGCTAAGGCTGGAAGCTTCTTCTAGCACATGGTAGATCTTAAGTAAGATTTAAAGATTAAAAACTTCTCTCACCAGTCGCAACACTTATAGTCAGAACTGCCAAAGGACTAAATTTGGACGTTTTAGACCCCATCTCATTGTTACCCACTCATCCAGTGGTTGTATTGGTGCTGCTGATTTTGGCTGAACATGGACTACAGTGGGACCTGGCGAGAATGACTGAAGGTGAATCAGAAATGTTCAAATTGTATATAAAAAAAATGTCAATCATCTTCATTAAAACAATGCTCTTTACATTTACCATTACTAAGAAAATAATGTTAAATCACAAATAAATTCACATTAAAGATTGGAGACCCTCTTTGGTTCCAATTGTGTTATTATAGTGTGTTAATGCTATGCTTCAAGGGGGTTCCCGCAGATTTATCATTGCACATATTGGAAATAAATGGATGCCCTTGCGGAACCCTCCAAGCTAGGGGCCCCAAGCAATTGCTTGCCTTACCTTTTGTGTCACTACGCCTCTTCTCCATAAGCAGTCATGTATAAAATGCTACCTTAGATATTTACCAATAATATTTTGTTTCTTAATGCACATTTCCTCAGTAGAGCCTTGGATCTTCCTGATTTCATCATCATCAATAATTTTGATATCTTACACATAATCCTAATTATTTAGTATTTCTCAAAGAAAGAGCTTGCAGATGAGATCTACTTGTAATTATGTGTTGTACTTCCATACATAAAGTCTATTAGTGGAACTAAAATTTCACTCAAAACAATAAAATCAACACAGATAAAAATGCAGTAGAATCTCTTTCACTGTACTAAGAACCAGCAATGGTTAATCCCTATATATAATATGCTACCGTGACTGTTCTTTTGCCTGTCCAGGATTTTAAATCACTTGTAGCTCACAAACTGTTTGACCTATTGATCTGAAATTTGGTACACATATACTACGTGACGTCTATTATCTGCTTTCGGTGTGATGACTAAACTCCAAGGTTATTCCTCTTTTAATTTTTATTTTATTGTAGAATCAACTCTCAGCAGCGGCCAGCAGGGCCCGTACACATATGCCATTCTCATCCCTACCACTTTCGCTGTCACTTCCCCTACCTCTTCATATCTTAAATCATTCTTGAGGCAGATTGAACGTTTAAGTGCCAGCTTAAGTGAACCATTAAAGAAAACATACTAAGTAATGGCAACACAAACACTAACTTAATCAGTTTTAATGTGAAAAGATGCCCATGAAAGAAGAGAAGAAGCGAGCTGCTATGGTGGAGAAAAGAAGAGTTCCTCAGGAAGCAGCAAGCGCATCAACCTCTGAGCAAACGAATACTAAACGTACAGAGAAAGAGTATGAAAACTATGAATGCTCAAGTCAAGTGTATTCACTGCATGTTATCGTGTAATGATAGGAGGTGTGTGAGAGATGTTTTAACCTTTTCAGCGAACATGTTTCAACCGAACATGCCTAGGCTTGAAAGCCTTATTATGCTGACCATAACTGAAGTGCACTCTGGGAAGCTGTAAGTCAAAGTAGGATTTAGAGTACTTTACATAGTTATAATTAAAGTAAAGTAGGAGCTTAGAATGTTTTGTAAAGCTGTTTGCAGCTTGGAGTAGCGTTTGATTCCAGTGGTAATTAACATCAACTTAGTGATACTGAATTAGTACCACCTTCAATGTTTTGAGAAACTGTCTGCTTTTCTAGCAGAAAGAAAGCCAGGTGTGTACTTAATTTGGGCACAAGGGTGGGGAGACTGAGTGGCCAGCGTTTATTAGACTTTTTAAAAAAATAATTTGTTTGGTTTTAATTCAGTTAATATGTAAAAATGGACACTTCTGAGTAGACTTTCTTAGCTGTTAGATGCTTGGAAAGAGGATTTCTCTTTGGCAATGAATCCTTTTTTTTTTATTTAAGGCTATATAATTTGCACCTAAAATAAAGAACCCATTTGCGAACCATAAACTACACAAATCCATGTAAGTTGTGTAATACTTTGTTTTGCTTACATTTGCTGCAGTTGGTAATTATGCAAATATAATTTTTAAGTGAAAGATTAAATCAGTGTCTCTGTCCAATTATCAGTAGTGAGCTGAGTGCTCACTATTGTAATTCCTTGTCTAGCTACTGTCCGCATGAAAGAACACTTTTGTGAAGTCTTCTAATGGTAGTAAACTGAATTGAAGTAAGGGATTAAAAGAAAAAACTGTCCCAGTCAGTGAAGCAGCCTGCTATTAGAGGTCCCTGGTAGCTGAATGTGCAGGTATGACACAGACAGTGAGCTTGGTAAAAGGTTACAGATAACAGGTGCACAGCAGGTTTTGGCATTTCTTCCCATTCCCATTAAAAAAATAATATAAAACGTTAGTTTATACCTTTGGTGTTAGGTGTATGTCACAGGTGGTCTGATAACATGATAAAACAGTAGCATTTGGTATTTAGAATGCAATTTAAAATTTTGGTGGGTTTTTTTGGTGGATTGGGAAACTGGTACACGTGCCAGTTTATGTTTCAACATGAATGTTACAGAATGTTAACTTTCCTAGTTACACGTCTTGTCATGGACTTGATCTAATCCAGTCTTCTACTTTTGTGTTGATATTTTCGTGGTTTTATATTGATTTCTTAAGAAATTCAATTTTGTCTTTGGTTTTCAAAACCTCCAGTATTAGTTTTTATGTTCTGGTCATAATTGGACTTTGTTTTCTGGAGTTAATTCCTTTTGTTACTGTCTGAATATCTATTATGCTCTATGGGTATGGGAAAGTCAGTCTATAAATGCTGTGAATTATTAATATTGTTGGATAATAATAATAATAATAATTGTAGCTAGGAAAAATTCCACTGCTTAAATACTTAATTTGCACTGATTTCATCATTAGTCGAATTATTTATCCCATTTGTTTCTGTGTTTGAGGAAGAGTGCAGTCGCACAAAACTCTTTAACCTAAAGTAGTGATTTATAAAACTGGAGTGCATTGGAGGCATTTTAAGAGGGTAAGATGCCCAATTGAACAGTAAATCGAGAGAAACCATTATACCTGTGGGAAAAAAAGCCCAGGACTGGAAAAAATTATTTTGTTCAAGTATTTGAAAATGTTTTCTTCAGTGTAATTCATTGGTATGTGTGTTATGTGTGCCAGAGGCACAAGTACTAAATAGCATTTTCCTGGTATGTGTAGATAATCAGAAAACTAGTCACCTGTTCATGCATTCAGCAGCCCCCTTAAATTAATTGAAGTTCTAACCAGAAGGAAACTTACACAAAATGCCTAAATTCTATTGTATATCTATTGTATTCTCTGTCATAGATATTGGAAAACAGAACCTTATAAAATATCAATTCCTTCATCAGGGTTTGTGTGCATGCAGAGCAAATATATTTATCCTCAAATTGTATTTATAAGTGTATATATATATATATATATATATATATATATATAGATATATAGATAGAGGGAGAGAGAGAGAGAGAGAGAGAGAGAGAGATGCACAGTATATAATGTAAATATACACTATAATGTCAAGCTAGTGTGGATAAAACAAAGTGCATCAAGAGTTGAGGCTATCCATTTCAAAGTGAATGCTTTTTGTTTTTAAGATGGAAAAAGGAGCATTAGGGAAACAACTTCGTCTTGTCTTGTCCCAGTTATATCAAACTTTGTTGTCTGGCAGCAGCATTGCTTTGAAAAGGAAGGACCAGAAAGAGGCAGGCAAGGAGGTGGTGTAAGGATGCCATCACTCATCTTCTGTTGGCTCTGGGACTTTCTTCTTGTAGTTGGAAGTAAAGGAGAGATTAGTTGTAGTAATGAGTGTAATCTCTCCCAATTGTAAGTGTTCTGCTGGGCACCAGAAGAGACAGACTATGCATCTGTGTGTGACAGAGCCTCCCCCTCAGCTCTGGGATCAAAGGGTATCTGCCTAAAAAATAGAGTATAGACATCATTTACCGTGATTCATCATGAATTTGAAACGTTGGAGCTTTAAGAAACACAGAAACATCCATTGGTTCACAAGTAGTGAAGCATGGTTGATTTTTTTCTTTTAATGCATTATTTTATTTGTCTGTTAAATAACATTTTGTAAGTTCTTGTGTTTCTTCTTTTGTTAATATTTTTAAGAGTATTGCTTTGTTTGTTTGTTTTTTATTACCTTTCATTAGTGTATTTTTGGTAATCATGTATGTATTAGTTCTTTTTTTATGCAAGTTTTTCTGTTCATACTTACGGGGTATTTTTCGTACGTGGATTACTCATTTAGCCGGATGTAATTGTTGATGATTTGGCATGATCCTGGATGTGTCGGTTTTTCGAAACTCTTGCTGGATTTGTTGTCACAGCAGCACATCCAAATCGTCAAACCTGCTCGCAGCAGGTTTGTTCTATGTAAACAAAGATTAGCTCACACACTTAATCAGTGTCCGTGAAATTCATTCAGTCATGGCTTCGTCATTCATGAATGAGCGACCAATTGATATCGGTACACAAATTATAAGAAGAGAATTTCATATAGAGAGGGTTTTGCGGGATCGGCAAGATCCTTTATTGCTCCCAGAGGAAATTCTTTTCGAAAGATACCGCTTTAGCTGAGGGGGAATATTGTACCTCAAAGATTTATTAGCAGATTATATTCAAAGTCAAACTAGGCGAAGTCGGGCTCTCACAACCACACAGACAGTATGCATTGCTTTGAGATTTTTTTGCAAGCGCCACTTTATTATATACTGTAGGCGATGCGGAAAATCTATCTAAAAGTGCAGTTTGCCAGACAATTCGTAAAGTCTGTTTGACTCTGAAATATTTCCTTTGGGTTTTCATAGTGTTTCCTGGACAGATGTGTGTGCAGACAATAAAAGAGGCGTTTCATGCCATTGCAGGTAGGTACCCAGGCAAAAACACCCACAGTTCCATGAAGAATCTCACAATCAGCCTAACATTCTCATTACCCAGGATTTCCAAATGTGATTGGGGCACTGAATTGTACGCAGATCCGAATAAAGGCCCTATCAGGTCCAAATGAGCCAGATTACATAAACAGAAAAGGCTTCCACAGTATTAATGTGCAGGTAATGTAACTTTTTGTAAGAGCTGAAAATACCCAATAGGCATGTTGACATACAGTAAAATTGTTTGACCTACATGCTATAAATTCTCAGATGATCTGTGATGCATCCTACCTTGTATCAAATATGGAGGCTAAATGGCCAGGGTCTGTTCATGACTCAAGAATTTTTAAAGAGTCACACCTGTATCGGACATTTGAATAAGGTAATAATCTAATTATAAATCATGGTGATGTGTGTATTGTATTCACAATTTTTACAAATTCCACAGGTCATCATGATGGAATCCTGCTTGGGGACAGGGGGACAGGGGATATGCCTGTAGGCATTTTCTAATGACCCCGTTTCCTAACCCCAACTCTGGGCCACAAACTCGATATAATGCAGCTCTATCTAGGACAAGGGCACGAATTGAAATGACCTTTGGCCACCTGAAGGAGAGATTTCAATGTCTATAAAGGCTGAGGGTTGCACCTGACAGAGCATGTGACATAACTGTTGCCATGCTCTGTCTTACACAACATAGTGACCATCAGAAAAGAGAGAGTCCCTGAGGTTTTGGTGCAGCCTGATGATGACCTTCACCCAGTGCACCTTGAGCAAACCATTGGCAGAGCTGCCAGAGACAGAATTGTGGCCCAATATTTTCAATGAAAAAGACAACAGTGGTTTCACACAAAAGTTATTTATTGTATATTACGGCCCTTCAGCCTGTAAGGAGGAGAACATAATTAAGGATACACTCACGCATACACATATACATATGGGAAAGAGATAAGAGAATTTTGTTACCAATTGTTTTTCTAGTATTTGTATCTGCAACTTAATTTTGGTTGTCCTCTGTTCATGAAGTTCCATGTCCTGCTGTATTTTCCTCAATTTTAGTTTTCTGTATGCAATTTTCTGTTGAAGATATCTCTTGTATAGAGCCCTCATATTTTTCTGCAAATAAATATGCAATTACAAATGCCTTTTTTCCTCTATATTGTATACACAGTATATCATTTTGAATCATTTTGTATAAAGTACAACAAATGGCTCAACCAGCCTCACCATCTCCTTTTTTTTGATGTGGACTTTGTTCCAAAAGGGACATGTATGCTGGGTACAGGCTCCTGCAAAACAGTTACAGTAATCCCTCACTTATCGCGGGAGATAGGTTCCAAGGCCGACCGCGATAACTGAATTTCCGCGAAGTAGGGACACCATATTTATTTAATTATTTAACGTTTATTTGGACGTTTTTAAACCCTCCCTGTATTGTTTACAACCCACCCTTTACTCTATTAATAACAGGGACAACTGCTAAGCAATATGAAATCGGTAGATAAGTTTACACTTACTGTATAGCGAAGTACACGTAGCTATATATGACGTGATGAATATGCTGCGCAGTAAAAATGATGACGATGAAAGTGATGATCCCCTGAATGCAGTATAAAGAGCACGTTAATGTTGAATGAGTGAGATGAGATGAGACTTCCTGGTTAATGCAGCACTGCGTCGCTGAGCCAATCAGCAGCACACAGGAACTTAACTGCGTGCTCTGATTGGGTAGCTTCTCAGCCATCCGCCAATAGCATCTCTTGTATGAAATCAACTGGGCAAACCAACTGAGGAAGCAACTATCAGAAGTAAAAAGACTAATTGTCCGCAGAAACCCGCGAAGAAGCGAAAAATCTGCGTTATATATTTAGATATGCTTACATATAAAATCCGCGAAGTCGTGAATCCGCGAAAAGTGAACCGCGAAGTGGTGAGGGATTACTGTATATCACAATTAGCACATGGGACTGATCAGAGTGGAGTTTGTTCAAACATTATTTGGAAAATTTACCTCTTCTTCAATTTACAATCTCCTTCTTCATAGAAATTCATAGCAACCACAATCCCATATTGAGCTATACATGTGTGACAGAAATGGGCTTTGAATTGCCTCCCTTCACATATCATAACACAGTTGATCTTGTATAGTATCACTGAAAACATTCCTAAATTAACAAAGGTGTTGTACTGTGTTAACCATTATGAATATAGAGAAAAGCCAAGCAAAATGACACCTTTTATTGGATAACTAAAAAGATTACAATATGCAAGCTTTCGAGGCAACTCAGGCCCCTTCTTCAGGCAATTGATTACATCTTGCCTGAAGAAGGGGCCTGAGTTGCCTCGAAAGCTTACATATTGTAATCTTTTTAGTTAGCCAATAAAAGGTGTCATTTTGCTTGGCTTTTCTCTAAATTAGCAAACTAATAAATAGTTTATCCTAACTTCAATTAACATTTTATAATCAGAATCTTTGTACTGTTACTGTTTGTATATGTTTTCATGTAACATTGTAAATGTCTTTGCATTATTTTACACTTACTTTTTTTTTCTAACAATTTACATTTATAAAGAACCAACAGTTTTTGGGATACTGTGGGTATCACTGTTCAGCAGCTTGATCAAAACAACTAAATGATTTTTGGAAAGAACATATTTTTATTTTCACACAGACTTTATATTTAGCAAGCATTTCCAACTGATAATTTTAGAGTCTATTACATATGCCAGGTTACTAAAAGGTCCAAAATGAGAATTCTCCATTTCTTTAACTTTTACTTACTCTGGTTTAACAGGTACAGGTGAGGGTTTCTTATTCTCAGAATTTGATGCAGCACATATAAAGACTGGGGTGCACAATGATGGTATCAAATGGCTAGTATCTGTTACAGAACTTTAAAACTAATATCATCTTTGGTACTTTTCTTCAATATTCTCTTCACTCAACTACCTCACCCAATGTGTTTTACCACACTTAACCTCCCACTAAAAAGCTAAGGCAGGGCCATGTGAAGGAGTCTGTGGACAGCAGCACAGGGTAAGAATAATACAACTATAGATAGCATGTAAAATATATTTAAAAAATAGTGTTGTTTATAGGTCCAACATACATTTTTTCAGAATTGAATTAGGAAGAGTTAAAATAATGAACACAGCATTAGTCCTTGATGAAAGGCTGTGTTGAGTGCTAGAACAAGCACAGAAATCAGGATTAAAACTAAACAAGCAAAACTGTGAATTCACTGTGAAGGAGATCACTTATCTTGGTGACAAATTGTTGGCAGCAGGCATATAGCCTGATGCAGAAAAGACGAGGATCATAGTTGAAATGCCGGCAACTAGAGAGAAAACTGCATTGCAGAGGGCTCTAGGTTTAGTGAATTATATGGGAAAGTTCATTCCAAATCTGTCAGCTAACACAAAGACTTTGTGTAGCTTATTAGCAAAAAAACATGAATAACAGTGAAAACAGGAACATGCAAAAGAATGGGATATATTAAAAAACAGTCATTTCAAAGAGCAAGTGCTAAAGTTTTTTGATACGGACAAACCAGTCAAGCTGTTAACAGATGCATCTAGAGATGGATTAGGAGCTGTATTACTTCAACAGCATGACACAGAGTGCTTCCCTGTAGTTTATGCTTAGCAAACAATGACAGCAGCTGAAATAAATTATGCACAAATCGAAAAAGAGACATTGGATGCAGTTTTCAGCTGTAAAAAGTTTCATGAATATGTTTCTGGCAGGGAAGTTATAATTGAGACAGACCATATACTGTTAATAGCAAGGCTCTGGGAGATGTGCCACCAATCATTCAACGCCGTTTACTTAATCATCAAAAGTATAATTTGACTTTTGAGTTCACTCCAGGCAAAGACTTGATTGTGGCAGATGCATTAAGTAGAGCAAGCTGCTGTGATACAGAATCAAGTATCAAACAAGAGGGACACATTCATGTAGACAGTGTGAAAGCTCAGTTCCCTGTGTCTGTAGAGAAATGGTACATGAAGGCCATTTAGGCATTGAGAAATGTAAAAGACGTGCACGTGATGTTATGTTTTGGCCATTTATGAATAAAGACATTGAAATACTCATACAGTGATGTGACATCTGCCAGCCACATAGATACAGACAGCCCAAAGCTGTGGACAAAGGTGGGAGCAGATTTGTTCCAGCTAAATTGGAAAGACTGTTTAATTATAATATACTAGTACTCAAAATACCCAGAATATGCATTGTTGCCAGATACCACTGAAAAGCAGATAATTTTATGTTCTAAGGCGACTCTAGTGAATCCCAGTTACTCTAGTGAGTGATAATGGACCACAGTTCAGCAGCCAATTCAAATACTTTGCAGAGCAGTATGGTTTTAAACATGGGACGTCTAGCCCACTATACCCACAGTCCAATAAACTAGCTGAAAAAAGGGTGCAGATTGTAAAACAACTTCTAAAGAAAGCAGCAGAGGCTAGTGAAGACCCATATCTTGTTGTCATGAATTATAGAGCATCACCATTAGAATGTAGCCGATCACCAGATGAGTTACTCATGAAGAGAAAGTTAAAGACAAGACTACCATCAGATCAAGATCTTCTTCAGCATACAGAACAACACTCACAGAGGCAGCACATATACCACCATACTTATAACAAAACAACACAACCTTTGAGTCTACTGGAGCAGGAGCACATAGTACGAGTCAAATGAGATGGAAGATGGGGGCCAATTGCAAAAGTTCTCAATGAAACAGCAACAAGATCATATTAAGTACTTACTGAGTACAGCAACATATTATGCAGAAATCGACGGCATCTATTAAAAATCTCACCAAGGGCCAGAGAGCTCTGATGGCACAAGATGATCAAGTACACAGTCCAGTGCTCAAAATAAACAATTGGACACTCAAGCTGAAGTTGAGAGCTCAGAACAAATACCATTGATCCCTCTGACAGTTGGAGCCAAAAGCCCAAAGCGAAAGATTATTAAAACTAAAAGACTCATTGAAGAATTCTAGTTAGAATTGTTAATTTACAACATTGTACTAGCTTTATGCAGTATAAAGAATTGGAACCTTGTTCAGGGTATTAAAATGTTTATTGGAAATACATATTATGTTTATTTGTGTAAAAAAAATATTTTTTTAATCTTGTTGGTTACTTTTGTAACCCTGTGGGGAAAGCAGAAATGTAATCTTCTTTAAAAAAAAAGGGGGATGTACTGATAGGAAACAGTAGATGGCACTCTAGCTGTTATTAATATACAAAGGATGTTTTCAATAAAGTTATTATTGCATCAGTTACTGGCATGAGCATGCATATTAACAGTCCACTTGCATATTAGAGTTCTGAGAGACACTGCTGGTGAACATGATGAAAAGAATCAAAAACGTAGATGAAAGAATTTGATACCCTGATGTTAGATGTTACACTGGGGAGAAGTGTATATGTTAAGTTGAAGATATGTACTTCAAAAAGACAACAATAACAAGAAAATGACGAGTTTCTAAACATAACAAAGTTGACCAGTTCTAGTAACTTTATTCACTTTGGTAGCGGACATTGCAAGCCAATTCTAAATTCAGTTATTGAAATTCTAATCAGCCTTTAGCACCACAAAACTGAAATTCAAAACCTAATGTTTATCCACAGCCCGTAAGCACCAATAATTGGCTAGATTAAAGGTAAATAAATATACCCACAAATATATAATTTGCAATCAAATGGATCAGCTAAATAATGACCAAAACTGCCTGCCTTCAAAACATTATTTTTTGAATAGCTGTAGCCCAGCAGAAATTTGTTTTACTTTTAAGAGGACAATATATTTGGTTTACCTACATGTTTTTGAATTTGTTTGACATATTACTCATAATTTCTGCCCTCTTTGAAATAATATGCAGATTACTTGATTTCAGATTCTTGACATCAGTTAAGCATAAATGGTACATTTTAGAGGCTGTGATTCTCTTTTAAACCACAGTGAATGGGTACAGGTTAGAAATCATATTAAAATTTAAAGATGGTAATAGCAGTGTCAGTAATCAGAATTGTTTGTTTTATATGCATATGTAGCACTTTAACCCTCAAAACCTAAAAGTATTCAGTTTTTTTTATAATATGAAATATAAAGAGCATTGATTTGAAAAGCACTACTTGCAAACAGTTTATAACAGCCTGCTTTACCCCACAATATTTGAAGAGCTAGGTAATTGCTTGGAAAGATAATAACATTTTGTTTTAAGTATACCTTTGTGTAACACTGAGAGACTTTTTAATAATTTACACTTAGCCAACATGTTATGTGATTCATTTGCAATACAATAAGCCTGTTTGAATTTTAAGAACCCTTGCTGTAGCACTTTGTAATGTAACCTCACATTTTCTTTCATCAACATTTAATTTGTTTTAACCTCCAATTTGTCACAGGCAAGGAATACAACTGTCAGTCATTTTGAGTGAATGGATTTAATCTCTTTTTTATTTGTTTGCTTGTTTGACTGTTATGTAAGTACTTTTGACTTATAAAATCATAAAATTAAATGGTTTGAATCAGAGAGCCAGACAGAGAAGGATAGGTAAAACACTCTTCTACATTAAATATAATAAAATATAAAATATAGTCTATACATATCATCTAATTGATAAAATTACTAATATTATTAATCAGATTTACTGAGCTCTGATCATATAGGTGAGCAGGTGGGAGGAAACATACCGTATTAAAAATATCACAAATTCTGCATTGCTATGTGTACCACTACCTAGTTATGTATAGTTGAATAAGTCTGAGTGTATTTTTATATTGATTAACATTGTCAGTACTGTGACAACTAATAATGGAAGCACACAAATTATCTGCAGTAAAATACTTCCACATAGTATATGGAATGCCCTGAATGCAACAGAACACAAGGAAAAAAAACAAAGTAAAATAGCACAACTACAACTGCAAACAACACTGGAAAATATTCTGAAACACCCATATTGACTATTAAGAATCTCTTCATTGTGAGACTAATGTAATGTAGAATGGAAAAGAAATGATCAGTTGCAAAAGTTAGGTAAGGGCGTTCAGGAAATGCAGCCATTTCAAAATCCATTGATATCATAAAATGAAAATAATTAAAAAATGACCAGTCATGTTCATTTACACTGCTCAAAAAAATTAAAGGAACACTTTGAAAACAGATCAGATCTCAATCTGAAAAAAATTCATGCTGGATATCTATACAGATATGGACTGGGTAATGTGTTAGGAACGAAAGAATGTAACCTCGTTTGATGGAAATGAAAATTATCAACCTACAGAGGGCTGAATTCAAAGACACCCTGAAAATAAAATTGAAAAAATGATGTGGCAGGCTAGTCCATTTTGCAGAAATTTCATTGCAGCAACTCAAAATCATATTCAGTAGTTTGTATGGCCCTCACATGCTTGTATGCATGCCTGTCCACGTCGAGGCATGCTCCTAATGAGACGACGGATGGTGTCCTAGGGGATCTCCTCCCAGATCTGGACCAGGGCTGAGGTTTCAACCTGGTGACATCGGATGGCTGGAAATATAATGTCCCAGAGGTTTTCTATAGGATTTAGGTCAGGTGAGCATGGGGGCCAGTCAATGGTGTCAACTCCTTCATCCTCCAGGAACTGCCTGCTTACTCTCGCCACATGAGACCGGGCATTGTCGTACACCGGGGGAAACCAAAACCCACTGCAGCAGCACAGGGTCTAACAAAGGATCCAAGGATTTCATCCCGATACCTAATTGCAGTCAAGGTGCCGTTGTCTAGCCTGTAGAGGTCTGTGTGTCCCTCCATGGATAGGCCTCCCCAAACCATCACTGACCTACCACCAAACCGGTGATGCTGAACAATGTTACAGGCAGCATAACATTCTCCTCTGCTTCTCCAGACCATTTCACGTCTGTCACATGTGCTCAGGGTGGACCTGCTGTCATCTGTGAAAAGCACAGGGCATCAGTGGTGGACCTGCCAATTCTGGTATTCTATGGTAAATGCTAATCGAGCTCCATGGTGCTCGGCAGTAAGCACAGGGCCCACTAGAGGATGTCGGGTCCTCAGGCCACCCTCATGAAGTCTATTTCTGATTGTTTGGTTACAGACATTCACACCAGTGGACTTCTGGAGGTCATTTTATAGGGCTCTTGCAGTGCTCATCCTGTTCCTCCTTGCCCAAAGGATCAGATACCGGTCCTGCTGTTGGGTTAAGGACCTTCTACGGCCCTGTCCAGCTCTCCTGGAGTAACTGCCTGTCTTCTAGAATCTACTCCATGCCCTTGAGACAGTTCTGGGAGACACAGCAAACCTTCTGGCAATGGCACATATGTGCCATCCTGGAGAAGTTGGACTACCTGTGCAACCTCTGTAAGGTCCAGGTGTCACCTCATGCTACCAGTAGTGACACTGATTGTAGCCAAATGCAAAACTAGTAAAAAAAAACAGTCAGAAAAGATGAGGAGAGAAAAATGTCAGTGGCCTCTACCTGTTAAACCATTCCTGTTTTGAGGGCCATCTCATTGTTTCCCCTCTAGTGCACCTGTTGTTAATTTCATTAACACCAAAGCAGCTGAAACTAATTAACAATGCCCTCTGCTACTTAACTGACCAGATCAATACCCCAGAAGTTTCATTGACTTGATGGTATACTTTGATTAAAAAGTGTTCCTTTAATTTTTTTGAGCAGTAAAGTTATGAAGACCATTCTTGTTAGAACAACAATGAACAAAACTAAGGATTGAACCTGAACACTATTTACAGAGTCATAAGGATAATACAGTGTGTCTGGCCAGAACAGGCCTGTCTACAGGACTGTTCTCATCAAGATCCACTGGCAAATATAGATGCGTTGCTGTTGAAAGGCAAGTAGATTGTGATTCCCATGTCACTGCAAAAGGAAGTACTTTAGAAGCTGTACCAAGGACTTTTCAGCATAGAGAAAACTAAAAGACTGGCATGAGGTTCTGTATATTGGCCAGGAATTAATAAAAAAAAAATCAGGGTTGTGGTTTCTGCCTTAAACTGATATTCAAGCTTTAAAGAAGTGAAAAAACTTCTCAAAAATTCAAATCACCAATTTATTCAATATAAAACAGTCCATAGGATTCATACTTCTTTAAAACAATGTTAAATACGTTTAACCTCTGAACAGGTTTGAAATTTATGCTCTCTTAAAGCACCTGGCTTCTTTCTTCATATGTTTTGATCCTGCCCTCCTTCCACATCTTCGTGGACTTCCACTTCCACCTCTTTTTCTTTCATTTTGGATGTCTTTAGATAGATAGATAGATAGATAGATAGATAGATAGATAGATAGATAGATAGATAGATAGATAGATAGATAGACACTTAATTATTCTCTACAGTTTTTTTACTTCTTGATTTTTCAATGTATTCCTTTTTACCCTCTAATAAGAAATTGATTTCAGTCAGTTATTTAGCTGCTAAGATCCTCCTGGCTCATAGACCAATGTCTAATAAATTTGTATTAATTTCTCTTCTCCATTCACAATATCATTCTTATTAAAAGGAGTTTCACTTACAAAATATCACTTATTATCTAATTGTGATTTGTAGGGCATGACGCTAGCAGTTTTCCCAATTTTTTTTTTGATTTGTTTCAGCCATTTATGAATGGGGTGGGACGGGTTGTGGATTTGGTGGGTGCCAGTAGGATGGGGACCTTATTCTCTTTTTGATGTTGCACCATTCTTATCTTGTTGTTCCCCTTTTTTCTCTCTTTAAAAAAAAAATAAAATATTGTTTACAAAAAAAAAGTGTGAAGTCTCCAGCTGAGCTCCAAAAACAGGAAACACAGTCCAGTTATCAATATTCTACAAAATTAATCAGTTTAAGCAGTGACAAATGTAATAGAATGAACACAAGAGGAACATCAGATTGATTTATCGGCAACAGATTGTTATCAGGCAAGGCAAAAAACTTGTAAAATACATGTGGAGATCACCAAAAGCCAAATGTGTGCTGCTGTGATGGGTGTCTGGTCACATTTATAGGTAATCTAACCTAAGCACAGTTAAAATATCTGAGTGTGCCACCCAATTCTTTTTTAGTGTTTGGGAACTCAAGAACTTTAAAGATAATAGTGCACAGGTTTCTTTAAATCGGACAGTGAGTAAACACACAATGAAAGAGACAGCAGCAATTTCAAGAAAAACAACAGTAACTTATATTACACCACACGATATAAATTCCACCAAGAAGATAAAAGTACATAAGAATCTAAAAGTATCAGGAGTGAAAACCTTTTAAAAAGAAAAGCACACAGTCCACACTCTAAAATCCCTTAAAACATAACAGTAGAGGAAGTCCAGGATGGATGCTGTGTTACCACAGCAATCAATTTTCCAACTGTCCTACTGAAACACTCAGTTTGCCAAATGCTTGTTTCCCAAAAGAATTCTTGCTAACTTGTCAAATTCCTGTTGAGTGTGGAGTGGAGTGGAGTTCTGTTTCACTTCTGGGCTCCTCGTGTTGCTATGACGACCTAGGCACATCTTGCTTCTTGTCCGTTGGCTCCTGTGAGTTTTCCCTGTCTCACTGGACATACAACCAGCATCTTCCTGGTGAAACTGTCTCTTCCTCCCCAGAGAAAGATGTCACCATCCTTTGTCCTCGAGTCTAGTCAACCATGTATCCACGTCTGCCTGCGAGTCCCTGAGCTCCGTGCGAGTGATCTTTACAGCATTCTCTGTGTGCCATCTCTCTTTACATCACCCACTACCCAGAAGAATATAACTGTATCAGTCTCTGCCTAGATCAACATGATGATCAATTCAACAATGGTACATACCAATTTTCTTTGCTATCAATAGAGTAAACACATTTTCATTGGTTAAAAAAAGAGTATTATTGTCAGCTATCTAGAAGGTAAATACAAACATTTGCCAAGGAAGTGGGCATTTCTTTTATCACAATATTGTATGTTGATGAGATACAAAACAATTTAATCTTCAAAGCATATGATTCTTTTGCAAGACAAAGCAAATACAGTATCTACATCCTGTAGACAGACATCAACAATAACCTGTAACAGAATTATTCATGTAATTTGGCTTTTCACTTATCACCCTAACAGTCTGATCTTCAAAGCAGGTGCCTTTTTTGTGAGACAGGTAAATATCTACACCCTGTAGACAGCCATCAACAATAACCTATAACAGAATTATTCAGAAAATTTGGCTTTTCACTTATCACCCAGCAGTCTGATCTTCAAAGCAGGTGGCTGTTTTTTGAGACAGGTAAATATCTATGCCCTGTAGACAGCCATCAACAATAACCTGTAACAGAATTATTCAGGAAATTTACCTTTTCACTTATCACCCTGGTCTCAACAAAGGATGCCTATCGCCCCTTCATCTATTGGCTTTTCACATTTATTGTTTATATGTCTTTTGCCTAAGATAAAGAAAACCACCCATGTACAAAAAATGTTTTACTCTGTCACTGCAATGAAGGCCATTGTTAAAAAGCATTAATTAATAGCAGCAAAAGTTAAGGGTGCAAGCCTGATCAGATTGTAAAAGGTGGAAAAATAACAAAACACAAGAGGAACACAATAACACAGGAAAAATGCAGCTGAGGATAAAGCTGCAGTCCAAATAACATGAGAGGAGTTCTGCAGGGTCCAGGTGAAGTGGGTCTCAGGAGGTCAGAGAGAATTGAAAGACCTCCAAAAAGATGAAATCTTGTAATCATATACAAGGTGTGATCAAAAAATATGAATGTTTTAAAAAAGAAACATTTATTGCAGTAAAAGATTTACAACTACTAGTCACCCTCAAAATACTCTCCTCCACTTTGAAAGCACTTATCCCAACGCTCCTGCCACTTTGGGAAGCAGTTCTGGAGGTTTTCTTTTGAGAGTGTCTTTAGTTGGGTTGTCATGGCTGCCTGGATGTCCTCAATGGATTGAAATTGTTTGCCTTTCATGGTCATTTTCAATTTAGGGAACTGCCAGAAGTCGTACAGTGCCAGATCCAGCGAATAAGGTGGATGCGGACACAGCGTAATGTTTTTATTTGACAGAAATTGTTGTACTAGAAAGGATGTGTAACAAGGAGAGTTGTCATGATGAAGAATGAAACCATTTCAACATTTTCCTCGGTTATTGGTGTTGAAGGATGTCTTGATCTTTTCTCATCTTCAACTGAGTCAGATCCATTACGAAACTGATCAAACCACTTGTAAACATTCTTAATTGTCGGTGCAGTGTCACCATAAACCGATTTTAACATCTGATGGATTTCCTGTGCTTTTTGCAACTTGAAACAAAATTTCATGTTAATGTGTTGCTCGAATTTCCATTATTAACGACAAACTTGTAAAACACACTTGAACTCAACAGTGGCTCACAAACGACTGACAGTATCAAACAAGTTGAAACTCGTCACAAACTAGGCTCTAGGATCGGCATGTCAGAACCTGCATTGAATTGTTTTGTGTTGCTCTTCGATGGTGCTCTGCATCAACATTCACCGTACTTTTTGATCACGACTCGTATATATATATTTTTTTTCAAGTAAATCAAGTAAAGCTCAGTGGCAGGATATTACCCACAGTCGACCATGGCATCAATATCCCAGTGGCCGAGTAGAGTAGTGTGAGCACAACATCTGAGAATTTGGAACCTGGCCAGATGTAGTTTTCTTTGGAGAAGAACATCCAAGGCCACAGACCACAAGTGAAGTGGCCAAAATCCAGCAGCAAAGAAGAATGGAAAGGATATCAGTCAACACAGACCTGTGAAAGATCCTGAGCGATCTCCGAGCAACAGTGGAGATGAAACTGGGACAAATGGGCAATCTGGAGCAGAAAGGTTCAGAACAAAACAGCCAGAAAAGAATGAAAAAAAATCCCTCCTAAGTCTAGAAAGCAACAAGAAATTGAGCACCTCATCAAAGATAGAAAGGAACTAAGGAACTGATGGAAGAAATCCTTGGTGGAAGAGAAAAAAAACATCAACTTTCTGCAGGCACACCTTAAAGAATGCTTAGGAAAATTGTGGATGGCAGAAAACGTTACAACTCGATGCAAGAAGAAACAAAGTGCAAGAGCATCCTTCTACTAGGATCCTCTCAGATTTGTGAAAGGAATTTTTGCAAGGGAAAGAGTGGGCCACTTAAGGTGTCAAAGAGGGAGCTGGGGAACCATCTGAAAACAACACACATAGACAACCAAAGATTTGAGCAGAAGGGGATTCCTCTAGATGCCACCCATTCCTCAACCAAAACAATGGTTGGGCAATAGCCCCTGAAGTGGAGTGAGGTAGAGAAGTGGTGAGGAGGACAAGAGCCTCTTCAACTCCAGGACCAAATTGAGTTCCTTAATGACTACAAAAATTCACCAATTGTTCTACGGTTCATGTGGAGGTTAATGAAGGTGGCATGGAAGAAGCAAATCATCCAAAAAGATTGGTGAAGAGTAGGAGGAGTAGTAATCCCCAAAATCATGGATGCCTTGAACATCAACCAATTCCAACAAGTCAATCTTTTGAATGATAAGATATTCTTTAGCATTGCTGATCAAAGGATAATAATCTACAGTATCTGAAACAGACAAATCTGACTGACAAAGCAGTACAGAAAGCTGGCATGCCAGGCTTCTTGGGATACTTAGAACACACAAGCATGATATGGCATCAACTCTAGTCTGCAAGAGGAGAAAGAAGAGTGCTACATGTCTTATTCCTTGACCTAGCCAATGCTTTTGGATCGGTCCCTCATTCTTTCCTCTGGACAGCCTTTGACTTCTTTCATGCGACAAAGACCATTACAAACATGGTCAGGAACTACTTCCAAGATTTGCAATTCTACAATTGTGTATCACAGAGTACACAACATCATGGCAACGACTGGAAAAGGGAATAATGGCAGGGTGCACCATCTCCCCACTAGCTTGGAACAAAAACCTGTATCCAGTGTGGCTCTCCAAGATTGGAGTTCATTCATCAAGAAGTGGCTAGATCTCCCGTAGTGCCTTAGCAGCATCAGCTTGTATGGACATGGTGCCTTGGAGCTGCCTGTCTCAGGCCTCATGGAGGAGTAGAAATGCACCAAAGTAAGGCTGGACATGAATCTGACGGAGCCTCAAGATGTTACAATACCAGTGACTGCTCCTAGAGAGGCAACAGGAAATAAATGGACTCCATCTGACGTTGTACAGTTAGCAAAATGTGCTCTCAGGCATACAGATATTCTGGGACAGGTGCAAAAAGGAAGAGATGCAAAAGATGGGTTTGGGTTAGGGACAAGTCAACCCATATGCCATAGGGCAACATCTTTCTAGAGAAGAAAGCTGGTGGTTGCTGAGGTCAGGCTGGAGGCAGATAGACATGCAATGGCAGTCTCACAGTCCAAACAGGTCCACTGAACTAGCTGGGAAAGCTCACCTAGAAATACCTGCGGGAAATGGAAGGATGCTGAATCAGCTTCATCATCAGAGCCACCTACAATGTTCTTCCCACAACCATGAACCTACATCAATGAATTGGACAAGATACATCATGTTCTCTTAAAGCACATCATCACTGGCTACAAAAAGCAGTCGGTCCCAAGGCCGCTATATCTGGAGGAACCTTCAGGTTCTACAACAACTAGCAATTACCCTAAAAGAAAGGAGACCTACCACCAGTGCTGTCCCTCCCCCAATCACCAGATTTGTAAACACCATCCCCATCATAACAGCAGGACAACCTCCAGTGAAACCTTCTACAAAAAAGGAACCGACCCTTCTGGGGATTGCCCAGGACTAGAAGATGCAGGTTAATCTTAATCTGAAGCTCATTTTTCTGCCAGAAATGATTACTTCCATTCTTAGGCCAGACCTGATCTTGTGGTTATCTTTGCATAAGTCCTTATTTATTGTGGAGTTAACCATGCCATGGAAGGTAGCAGTTAATGAAGCGTATAAACACAAAATTCTTAGGTATGCAGACAGAGCAGATAAGGCAGAACAAAGCAGCTGGCGTACCCAGGTGCTCTCGGTAGAGGTAAGGTGTAGAGGGTTTGTATCCACGTTGACAGTCAGATTTCTGAAAGGAATGGGAATATGAGTGCTGGCCTTCCGACAAGCCGTCAAGCAGCTATCTGAAGCTGGAACTGGATTTGACTGAAGAGAAAGGATCCCAACTGGGCTGCAAAATGACAAGTAAGAAGTAAAAGCAGATGGAGCACACCTGGAATGCCAGGTGTCACTGTTGAACCCCATGAAGGTGTCGTGGGCCTATCAACGAAACATCAATGAAGCAGGGTGCCCATCTGATGACGCCAAAGAAGCGATTACCCCATTCAAAACATCAAGAAAGTGCAGAATATTGAGATTGTAATATCAAGTCTTATGATCATGACTCTACAAATATATACTTGTAAAGGGAGTAAACAGAAAGTAACTGTTAACCATTGCTATTTGTACTGTGTCCTAGGTAAAATCACAAGACAGATTATATTTGGAGTTAATGAAAGTTTTTAAAATCTGGGATTTTTTCTTAGTTTGATTTTATTGTTATTTGTTTCCATATCGGCTTTTTAATATTATGTGTTAACTGTTCATATTTCCTTTAAATTACAAGATATCGTTTTGGGATATTCATTTCATTTTCATTTTTGTGCTGATTCAATTCTTGTCATTTGTGTGCTGATATTCTCCTGCCTTATGCTTCATGCTTTAAGAGCCAGTTTTCATTGCCATTCTCTAGTGGGTCCAGACCTTTCCTGCCCATGCCGAGTTACCCAGCTTGCTTTGAACATAACCTTCACCTTTCAATCTTTTCCTAATCTTTTAATCTCTAGTAGTCATCTTTTCAGCTTTCTTCATTAAATGCTCTTGTAGATTGTTATTTTCTTGTTTGTTAACCTTGTTTGTCTTTGGTTTACAGATTATTTAATGTTTTATTTATCTTTCATCCTTCCACTTGATGTCCTCATTTTTTGTATGTTGTGTCTGTATGGTGTTTAGAGTAATTTTGTCTGACGTCAGCCAAAGAGAAGAAAAATGGCTTTACGGGACACTTTGTAGAGTTTTTCAATGGTGAAACGTTGAGTTTTGACATTCTAGGGTAACAACATGTGTGATTTGACATTTCTTGTCACTACTAACAAATAGGGCCAGCTGCTTCCTGACAACCCCCAAGACTAAGCATGGCTTCATTCTTTTCTAACACTAAGCAGGGAAAATAAGATCAGATGTTTAGAGTAAGCCTTTGGCAAACCTGGTATTAAGCAAAAAGTAAAATAATTTTTCTTTAACTACACACAAGGCTTGAATATTTATGAACTAATATCCCTCCATATTCTGCTTTTAACATATACTTGTATAATCATCTTTATTTTTCTTTCTTCTTTTTTCAGCTGCTCCCATTAGGGGTCGCCACAGCGGATCATCTTTTTCCATATCTTACTGTCCTCTGCATCTTGCTCTGTCACACTCATTACCTGCATGTCCTCTCTCATCACATCCAAAAAAATCCTCTTACGTCTTCCTCTTTTCCTCTTGCCTGGCAGCTCCATCACTAGAGACCTTCTCCCAATATACCCAGTATCTCTCTTCTATACATGTCCAAACCAAAGCAGTCTGGCTTCTCTAGCTTTGTCTCCAAACCGTCCAACCTGAGGTGACCCTCTATTGTACTCATTTCTAATCCTGTCCATCCTCATCACATCTAAAGCAAATCTTAACACCTTTAACTCTACCACCTCCAGCCATGTCACCTGTCTTTTTGTCAGTGCCATCACCTCCAATCTATATAACATAACTGGTCTCACTACCATCTTGTAGACCTTCCCTTTCACTCTTGCTGGTACCATCTGTCACAAATCACTCCTGACACTCTTTTCCACCCACTCCACCCTACCTGCACTCTCTTCTTCACCTCTCTTCGTTGCTTTGGACTGTTGAACCCAAGTATTTAAATTTATCTACCTTCACCACCAATTTTCCACCATGATTTTCTGTGTCTCATATTCTTCTGAGTTTATGCTTAAAAGCAGAAGGTGTTATTTTGATATTCACTATGATAAAGGTTTGAATTATTACGAAAAGGCATTTTAAGTATCTTTATAGCAAAAAAGAAAAAGCAAGCCTTATGTCACAAAAATTACCATAAGACATGGTAAAGGTTTGGGGCAGCCACCCGTATAATTTTTCCCGGCTGCAAAACTGTGTCAAAATAATAGACATGTTCACACAACTGAGTCCAAAACAGAACTGATTAACTGGAAGCAAGATGGCGGCTTTAAAGGTCAGTGGAGGAAGTGATGTCATCAAGACTGGAGCCGGAAGTGACGTCGTTGGCTGCCCCAGAGCCGGGCGGGATTTCCCTAGAATGGTCTGTAAGAGATCGAGAAGGAGAATTAGTGCACTTCGCCACCCCCTGGTCCGACGTGGAATTACATGTACTCAAGCCCTTTAGTTGTCTCCTAAACACGCATTTGTGTGACACTTGGTATAAGAAAAATGGGTCATCTTTTAAAGTGTGCTCATTGCTGTATTGTTATGCTCAGGCTAAATTTCCTGTTGACAAACTAAGAAGGAAACATATGGTCACACAACGCACTGAGCGCAAAAATGAATGTGCATGTCCATCATGTAGCATGCTTTTTAACATCAATAAAAGTCATGTATTCCTAAGCTAGCAGGACTGTCAATCAGCCTAGTGGACCGGATTAATTGTTGTTAAGTTACCAATATTTTGTCATGCCCCATTAGCAACTGGATATAACCAATCATGTTAAAGATTTTCTGATTATGTAGTGAATTTCTTGGGATTGTGATCTAATCAATCTTCTTCTTCTTTCAGCTGCTCCTGTTAGGGTTTGCCACAGCGGATCATCTTGCCACAGCGGATCATCTAAATTTGTATTGTTGTCCTCATATTGATTTGGCAAACTTTTACACCGGATGCCCTTCCTGATGTAACCCTTCCCATTTATCCGGGCTTGGGACCGGTACGAAGAAACACACTGGTTTGTGCATCCCCTGTGGCTGGGTTAATTGTGATCTAATCAATGAAGTGTATAAATAGAGCCCGACAGATGCCTCTCACTTGTAACACTTGCTAGTAAGGTGCTTGTGCTCCTGTAAGAGTTACCTCTTGCCAGATGTAGATAATAAAGAAGAAAGATTGACACTTTTCTCCTGCCTGTGTTTACTGCTTAAAAGAGGTAGCCAGTGGGGGGTTCCTGAAAATGTTTTCCACACTACTGACCTTCATTCCTCTCCTCTCTAGAGCATATCTCCACCTCTCCAGGGTCTCCTCAACCTGCTCCCTGCTCTCGCTACAGATCACAATCAGCAAATATCATAGTCCAAAGTTACTCCTGTCAAACCTCCTTCATCAACCTGTCTATCACCATTGCAAATAAGAAAGGGCTCAGAGCCGATCCCTGATGTAATCCCACATCAACCTTAAACGCATCCATCACTCCTACAGCAGACCTCATCACTTTCACACTTCCCTCGTACATAACCTGAACTACTCTTACATACTTCTCTGCCACTCGTGACATCCTCATACAATACCACAATTTCTCTCTAGGCACCCTGTCATATGCTTTCTCTGTGTCCACAAAGACACAATGCAACTCCTTCTGGCCTTCCCAATACTTCTCCATCAACATCCTCAGAGCAAACATCGCATCTGTAGTGCTCTTTCCCAGCATAATACCATACTGCTGCTCGCTAATCATCACCCCCCTTCTTAACCTAGCTTCCACTACTCTTTCCCATAAGTTCATGTTGTGGCTCATCAATTTTATCCCTCTGTAGTTACTGCAGCTCTGCACATCACCCATATTCTTAAAAATCGGACTCCTCAGGCATCCTTTCACTTTCCAAGATTTAATTAAATAATCTGGTTAAAAACATCACAGCCCTCTCTCCTAAACACCTCCATGCTTCCAGAGGTATGTCTTCTGGACCAACAGCCTCCCCATTTTTCATCCTCTTCATAGCTGTCCTTACTTCCTCCTTGCTAAACCATTGCACTTCCTGATTCACTATCTCCACTTCATCCAACCTTCTCTCCCTCTTATTCTCTTCATTCATCAGCCACTCAAAATACTTTTTCTGTCTGTTCAACACACTCTTCTTGTTTGTGAGTATGTTTCTATCTTTATTCTTTATCACCCTAACCTGCTGCTCATCTTTCTCAGCTCAGTCCCTCTGTTTAGCCAATCGGTACAGGTCCTTTTCTCCCTCCTTGGTGTCCACCTCTCTCTTCAACATACGCCTTATCCCCTTCTTCTCCTCTCTACTTTCTTCATCTCTCAAATTGTCACACTTCATCATCATCATCATCATCCTTATCATCATCAAAATTTTAATTTTGTTAATGTGGAGATAATTGGGAAGTTTTTTTCATTTTTGCTGCACTCAAAAAGTTGTTTAGATATTTGAAATAAAGTTTTTTTTTTTTTTATTAAAAATCAATATTGAATAAAATCGATGTATCATAGTAAAGCATTTTGTGCTGCTGCACAGTTTGTATTAATAATAAAAGCAGACAAAATTACAACCAAATCCATAAAATAAATAAAAACTCCACATGATCAAATGTTCGTGTTTTTCTGCTCTGGAACCCTCATAGCTAGGTACTAATATAAAACAACTGCCATCTAAGATTAAATTATATTCTGATTTACAAATCCATTGTAGTGCATTTTTACCATCTTATTTTTTTATGCTTGCATTACTTAAAATCTGACATATTGGTAGACCTGAAATGTTGAAAGTTCTTTATCCCGTTTCTTGTAAAATGTATGGGATTGTATCTGACAGGTATAATAGAAGCTGTCCTGAATCACACAGAGCTGAACTGAAATTGCTACACATTAAAGTATTTTTGGATGTAAGTTTTCAAAGGAGCTTTTGTTCCAAAAATAGTATCCTATTTTTATTACATCTTAAGGTGAGAACAATTTTCCTATTCTTTACTGCACTTCATTTTAAAAGAAGAATAAAAATAATAACTGTTGTTTCTTAGATATGTGTAGGAAAATAGGCACAGAAGTACAGCATCAATTACTTATATCTTGTAGCGTTTACTGTTGTTTATCGATTTTGTTTATTTGACTCTTTACAATTTAACCACTTTTTATTATAAACTGCAAAACCATTTGTACTTTTAAAATAAGTCTTCATCAATTGTTTGCAATAAATTTTAGGTTTTGGTAGCTTCAATAATAGAATTAATTTAAAGTTTATATGCTTGCCTTCCTTTCTTTTACACAGTATACAGTAAGTACACAAACCAAAGAGCTACATATTCACTGTTTAGGAAATACTGCATTTACTTTTTTCCATCAATGTCCATTTTCCAAAACAACTTATTCTCAAGGTTGCAGTGATTCCCTAATTCTAACCCTATCCATGTGAAAATAGAAACAAGACAACAAATGGTGTTAAAGTGAACATTAGCTCATTGCAGGGCACACTCACTCAATAATTCATACACACTCAAATTCACTGACAGGGGGTCAGTTTTAATTAGGCAGTTTACGTAACACACACCTTCAAAATGTAGATCTCCACTGGTGTACCATGAAATAATCAAAGCAGAATTAGATAAATTATGTCAAATCCACACGGTGTTCAGGCTGATGTTCAAGAAAAGGTTCTTGGAGTTGTGAGGAAGCTGTGTAGTTTTTTGTTTATTTTCATATATATTCATATTGTATACAGAAATGTAGTTTCCCATTAGACATTATTTGCACAGTTAAAAGATTTCTGAGGCAGTTAATTAGGGTTTACCTGTTACAAATGTATTTATGATGCATTGCACAAAACCATTATGCCCACAAACCACAGAATTAAAAAATACTGAAATTGACAAAATTAGCTGGTTTTCAACTTTCTGTTCAGATGACATTGAACTACCTGATAATTAACTCACAATGCTAATGGCAATGCCTCAAGAATTTTATTTCCATGTCTAGGTGGATTAATTGTGTATTCCAGCCATCAATGGTGGATTATCCTACAATGTTTTTTCATAGCATGTATGTATGTAAACCTGTGTAGCATTTATAATTACTTGTATTGATTGACTAATAAGGTAATTTTCCTTTATTTTTTTATTTCAGTTATTCTCAATCTTGTTTGTCAAGTGACTGGCATTGCACCCATACTTAAGATGGTGATCCATTCCACCAAGGACCAGCTCCAAGTAGAGAAGCACAATCACCTACAGTTGTTGTTCAACAAGTGAGAGTAACGGTGATCATAAACTGAATCAGTGCAGTAAAACCAGTTTTGCAGACCTTTTAACAAAACTTGGTGGTGAACTATGAAATAACTTCTTGTAAAAAGCTTCTGAATTTCCTGGTAAGCCTATATTTCTGTCTTCAGCTCATGTGACAGTCTCTGGTCAGTGGTTGAAATAATGAGACTGACAGTAAAAATGTAGTCGAAATTTAACATCTTATTAAAGAAGAAACATCCTCTAACAGGACAATTCAGTAATCAGGCAGAAGAAAAGCTGTTCATTGTATCTTTAATTACTCCTCAGCAAAATGCCTTGGAGGGAGCATTCTTCAAAAGCAGTCTGTTACAGCATGGTCAGAAGGCTCCGAGAAACAAAGAATAGAGGTTAATTTTATAAACTATTGAATTTATATACAGTGTCAATCAATATATACATTTTACTCTGGTTGGTTCATTGGTTTACACCCAAATGATTTATCTATAATAATAAAAGGCAAAGCCCTCACTGACTGACTGACTCACTCACTCACTCACTGCCTGACTGACTCACTCATCACTAATTCTCCAACTTCCCGTGTAGGTGGAAGGCTGAAATTTGGCAGGCTCATTCCTTACAGCTTACTTACAAAAGTTAGGCAGTTTTCATTTCAAAATTATACGCGTAATGGTCATAACTGGAACCTCTTTTTTGTCCATATACTGTAATGGTAGGCAGCAAGATGGCCGTAGGAGACTGAGTTGCGTGTCGCGTCATCGCGCCTCCCACGTAATCACGTGAACTGACTGTGAACTCAGTACGTAGAAAAGAAGGAGGAGCCCCAAAGAGCGCAGAAGAAAACATTCATTACACAATTGACAAGGCAGCGAAACAATAAGAAGCGAGTGAGTGACGCATACAAGCATCTTCATAAGACACGAGGTATAAAAAAGCACGGTGTAAACCGTAAGTCTAAATTAACTTTATAGAAACGCTCCCGCTGCCGTTTGCAATACCATATTCGCGAGATACAAGTTTAATGAGAAGACATGAGGTATAAAAAAGCACGGTGTAAACCGTAACCTTAACTTTATAGAAACGCTCCCGCTGCCGTTTGCAATGCCATATTCGCGAGATACAAGTTTAATGAGAAGACACGAGGTATAAACGAGAGTTTGCATCACTTTGTAACAGAGTTAAAATTGCTGTAGCGAGAAACTTTTAACTGCCGGGTCTTAGCTAACATTAAATAAACCCGTGGACATCGCAACATCACACAAGAGAGTGGCTCACGTGAAGTGACTGAACGCAGCATGAGTGATCACTTCCATGAATCAAACCTGTTCAAAAAACACATTACACAATTGATAAGGTAGGAAAAGAATATGAAACAAGGCACGGTATAAACCGTAACTTTAAGTTTATAGAAACGCTGCCGTTTGCAATACCATATTCGCCCCTGCGAAGCGCGGTGATTTTGCTATATATATTAAACTATTTCAACCATTGTATGATCTGCTTCTCGCAACTGAAAGAGGGCACCGTGGCAGAAGTTAGCCGACTTGCTCACCAACCACAAGCGTTACCTGGTAGGTAACCACCCATACAATCAGATTGTGAATCAAACTACGAATGCCTGCAATGTAATTACCCCGATCTACATGCTGTCAAATGAACGAACCTCACGCCGTGGCACAACGTTAGGGGCTTCGCCTCTACGTCCGAGGATCGATTCCCGTAAGGGAGTGCAGTGACTGTGTACTCCTGATGAGCCCACAATTACGGCGAAACACGTGTCGCATACTATGCATCTTCAAAGCACGGTGTAAACAGTAAGTTTAAATTGAGTTTATAGAAATGCTCCCGCTGCCGTTTGCAATACCATATTAGATGACTTTGTAACAGAGTTAAAATTGCTGGAGCGATAAATTTTTAACTGCCGGGTCATGTCGCGTGTTCTTGGGTAGGTACACCAAAAAATGTATACATTTATGCATGTAATGGGCAAACAAAAAATGTACTATACCCGAAAGCACTACAGTAGTACTCAATGTATCTTTACTTCTTAAATGTTAATGTTTTACTGTTTAATAATTTATACGCTTCTTATATGTTATTCAGATTCTTTTATCAAAATACCAGTAACAGCGCACTGCACGATAACGTGGAGTGAATACACTTGACATGACCATTCATAGTATTTATCCTCTTTCTCTGTACGTTTACCATTCGTTTGCTCAGAGGTTGATGCGCTTGCTGCTTAATGAGCAGCTCTTGACCCTAGCGTCCCGCTGCTTCTCTTCTTTCGTCGGCATCTTTTCCCGTTAAAACTGATTTTTTTTAAAACTTAGTATGTTTTCTTTAATTTTTTAGTTAAGCTGGCACTTAAGTCTTCAATCTGCCTCAACAATGATTAGCGAAGGTGGTAGACAATGAAAACGTCAGCCGTAC